>NC_067451.1:35387500-35687500 GCF_025434085.1 Hippocampus zosterae
GTACGCACAGAGGAATATTCTAGATTGAACCAATATGGACGTCGCCTTTTGCCAGAATGTCTGTGAAAAATGTGTGCGTAACAACAAGTTGACTACAGGAGCAGCAAAGTCTTTCCACACGGTGCATCCCGGTGCCACGGAGGAGTCACAAAGCCAAAGGCAGACCGTGGCCTCATGTCTGGTGGAGGGTCTGCGGCAATGGTTGGGGATGGGAATGTTGGAGAGGCAGATGTGTGATGTTGCGGACAAATGTACTGACACCTGTGTGTGTTTTGGCAACTGCCAATGCAAAAAATAAAATAAATAAAAATACAAACCTGAAAGTACACCCCATCATGGCCACATTTTCATCATTCCTTTGAAACACTCTCTGTTGCCAATAAACTAAGTGGACATCACTGATTGGTCCAAGCCACAGCATCCCAGTAATCCATCAAGCCTTGTGATGTAATGAATCCAAAGAACACCCAACAAGAATGCAAGTATAAATCATGTTCTGCCAACCGTAAACCAGAAATAGCTGTTTGTCCAGATTCCAAGTTTTGTTTTGTTTTTTTTGCTCTTTATATTACGTACAATACAGTTGACATTGCCGTGTATCTAACCAGCTTGTCAAAGAACCAGCTATACTTAGTTCTAGCTACCTAAAATACAGTAATGACACTAGCTATCTGGCTAGCTACCATTTCTTACTCAACACCTGGTTGCCATGAATCACTTTGCTATCTCACATTTACTAATTGATTGACGAACTGCAGTAATTCTACAGTATACAGTTTGTTCACTACATCACACTAACGACCTATATTTGGCTCATGATACCACGTTAGCTTCTAACTAAACACTAATTAGCTACACAAACGAAAGAAATAACTCAGTAATCTATAATTATATTGCTATTTAGGAATTGCAAATTAACTAGCTAGCTAACTACCCATATGTTACTACAGAGCTAGCTTGACAGCCTCCAACAAATCACTATTAGGTTTTCACCAACAAAATATCAGTCATCGACTAATAAATGAACTACAATAATTACATTGCTATTGATTCAAATTTCTAACTAGCAAGCTATTTGTATTGGTGTTGGTGAAGCAATGCAAAACTATCCATCCATCCATCCATCCATCATCTACCGCTTATCCGGGGCCGGGTCGCGGGGGCAACAGCTTTAGCAGGGAAGCCCAGACTTCCCTCTCCCTAGCTACTTCTTCCAGCTCTCCCCGGGGGATTCCGAGGCGTTCCCAAGCCAGCTGGGTGACGTAGTCTCTCCAGCGTGTCCTGGGTCTTCCTCGGGGTCTCCTCCCGGTGGGACATGCCCGGAACACCTCACCAGGGAGGCGCTCAGGAGGCATCCGAATCAGATGCCCAAGCCACCTCATCTGGCTCCTCTCGATGTGGAGGAGAAGCGGCTCGACTCTGAGCCCCTCCCGGATGACCGAGCTCCTCACCTTATCTCTAAGGGAGAGCCCGGACACCCTGCGGATGCAATGCAAAACTATTGCTGCAGTAAATAATCCTTATTATCCATGTGTGTTTATGTTACACATACTGTACATTGTAGTTAATTGAATGTATGTTTGATTTAACTTTGTTTTTAATGAAACACTGACTGGTTTGTGTGGTAAATTGATCTCCCAGTCAGTATTGCTGAATGTCAAAGGAGGCCAAGCATTATCTGTTTTTTTTACGATTTGGTTGTTTGTGCATCCTGTTAAATGCTCAATAAAGCTTCTTCTGTTAGCCAAAAGAGTGAAGAGAGAAAATTTGAAATCGCATTCTTACCGAAAGTACTGTCACACTTCATTCACCCAGACTGATTGATTAACCGTGCTCCAGAATCTGTGGCATTTTCAACAGAGATAGAAAATAATGTGAGGACCCCACTGTGAAAGCAATGTATTCTAATTTAGGCACATTTAGCCAATCCCAGCATGAAATGACCACTATTGGCTTCACGTTACGGCAAGTGTGCGGCATTGTTTGTCCATTCATCTATGCACGTTCGAGGGCGCACTTGTTCACTTCAAACGAAACGGTAAGGATTCCTCAAATTTACTTGATAGTTTTGAGATATTTGTGTCATTAGAAAAAAGAAAAAAACTGCAATATATGAGACAGTAATTCTATTTAGGGGAGTAATAACATCAGGTTAACCAATGTAGAAAAAAAAGGTTTAACTGTGCTACTAGAAAATTAAAAGAAATGCAGCCAAAAAATGCAACAAAAGTTCATTATGTCACAAAATAATCATGGAGCAATGGGGGCAATCCATCAAGATGGTAGGCTGCTGATGTGGTCACGTTCCACACATGTTATTGGACGTAGGGGAAAAGAAAAGAAAAAAGGTGGTTGGCTGTTTATTTTACTGGCACAAAGACAAATAGTCGATCGATAGATCACGTTCAAGTGTTATCTGGACAAGCCCTCTTGTCGACATTTGCTTCTCGTTACAAAAGACGAGAAGCAGATGGTGGCCCAACGTCAAGTACGCATCCCCGTCTCAAAAAGCTGGTTAATATAAAAAATAAAAAATAAAAAAGGACAGGTTGGTTGATGTCATCACCACAGCTGGGAATGGAACCGTCAACGCCACAACTGCGAGCGTGATGTGCTTGCCACTAAGACACCATTTTGCTTATTATTTCAGTGGACAAAATGTATTCTGAATGCAAATTTCAATGACTGGCTTTATATATCCTGTTTGCTTTTCCAGTCTGAACAAGTCAGTAGTATTGAATGAAAAAAAAAAAAAAACGCAACTTGGATGAGGTCATTGTCATCAGCGACAGGGTTCCGTCCTCGTTGGTTTTGGGAAAACAGGCCAACAGCTGAGATGGAATAGAAAAGAAAAACCTCTGTTTGATATTGTTAGCAGACTTAGTTCCGAGACCCCCGTAGAGAATCGTGGCTATAAAAGCAGAGCTGTTATCTAATGACCTCAACTGTCTTTGACGGGCTTATAATCACCCTTTGGTTTGCTTTACTTCCTTTTGGTGAGAGGACAATGTCAAAACATGGAAGTAAAGTAAGAGAACCAGAAACGCTGTGAGGCACTGACATGTCGCACATCCGACAACACTTCCCATTGATGTGGATTACTCTATGTTGCTAGCGATTCAACCCACAGCCCGAACTAATCTCCAAAGTCTCCAACAACAATTGTAGGTTGCTGACTTTTGTTTTAAAACTTCTGAATGTTCTAAGAAAAATGTGAAAACAAATTAAGTGAAGAAATAGCATTTTATTAATTCATAAACACTCCTTTAAAGTGTCTCTGAAGGATAAATTTTACTTTGTCTGTATTTTTTTAATTCGTTTTGGTTAGTATATATATATTTTTCTTTTATGTTACAACTTTTGGTGTGTTTTTTTCATTCAATGTAATTATTTTGCGGCTATTTTACTTTGCATGTTTTGTTGTCATTTTTGGAGGGTTATAGTTTTTTTATTGCATATTTTGTTCCATTTTAATTTTTTTTTGAACATTCGTTTCCTGTTCTTTCATTTTTTTGGTGACATTTTCTTGATTTTTATTGCATTATTTCTTTCTTTTTGGGTGTACCTTTAATGTAATAGTTTGTTGTTTATTGGATTGTTTTCTTTTTAATTGCATGTTTAAAAATGCCAACTCTAGATGTTACATTTTTGATCATATATTTGTTTCACTTTTTTGTCATATTTTGGTTTTGTCATGTATGTTTTTTTAATGCATGGGTGTCATTTCTTTATTTTTTTGCATTTGTTTTGTTTTGCATTCATTCCTTTTTATTCCCTCATTTTTTCTTTGTGACATTCAATTGTACTGCGAGTAGTTCAACTTTTGAAAAAATATTTGTAATCTGACATTGGTTAAAATATGTTGCAATAATATTATATATATATATATATATATATATATATATATATATATATATATATTTTTTTTTTTTTTTTAAATAGAGAGAGAGAGAGAGAGAGAGAGAGAGAGAGAGAGAGAGAGAGAGCGAGAGAGAGAGTACACACACACACACACATTCCTTTTAAGGTAAAGGTGGAAAAAAAACAGTGAAAGACTGCTTTCTTGATGTAATAAACTGTGAGAGACTACAGATTGCAAGGTGAATTGAAAAATCTCCAGAGCAGCTTTATATAGCCAGGTATCCCACTGAAGCAAAACTTTTGACTTTAATCTTAAAAAGTCGTCAACTAGTGAGCTTAAAAAAAAAAAAGATCAATTACTTTTACCTGGCCAAGATTTAAAAAACGCCCGTCGATCAAGGGACTCTTCAACCGTCTGCAGTGAAGAGATGAGTGACACACTTTCATATAAAAGTCTGGATTTGGATTTGCACCTGGCAATTTGCATTAGTCGGAGGGAAAGGAGAATTATCTCTTTTACATTCAGAGATGAAATGTCCGTTTTTCCTCCCATAATCACATCTGACTGTCAAATTATGCAAAGCCCCCACAAAAAAACGCACATGTTCACATTAAAAATAAAAAACAACTAAAGTGTGACTTGCCTTTGAGTACTTTCCTCTCTATTTCAGTAGTCTTGTTTAGTGTGATGCACAATGTTCAGAAATACCAAAACCGCAAAGTAAACCAAAATGCAAGATAAACAAGTATTTTAATAAAACACACAAAAACGATTGTTACATTTGCGATTGAGTGGCTTTTTCTCCGTCACTGCATTATTTTGCTCTAGATGGATGGGGATGGGGTTCAATTCCAGCTTCAATCCAGTTCAATTCATGCAAACTCCCTGTGTGGAGTTTGCATGTTCTCCTGCCTGCGTGGTTTTTCTCCGGGTACTCCGGTTTCCTCCCACATTCCAAAAACATGCATGGCAGGCTGATTGAACGCTCTAAATGCCATAGATGGGGTAATGAATAACGTCTCACATTTGAGCACAATTGGTACAGCAACACATGTAGACGGTAATATAACAATATTCACAGGCTTATATTATTTATCCTCAGTGAATGACGACTCTATTGACTTTCTGAGACATTCTATATCTGTATGTTTGCATTATGCCCCCGGGAAGCCAAGGTGCCCACACAAGGAGTGTGATTTCCACTGAATTGAAGCAAAAATTTTGACAAAAACTGTTAAATATTTTTCTAAATTGCAATATTATCGAGTGCTTTATTTTTTTTCAAGAATCTTAGGACTTCTGAAAAATATATATATATATATATATATATATATATATATATATATATATATATATATATATATATATATATATATATATATATATATATATATATATATTCCTCCAGTACATTTAGAATGGGTGTCAATTATATGCAGATTTTCACTATTCGTGGGCGGGGCCACTGTCAAAATGTAATCGCTGTGGTCATACGTTGCAGCCCTACGTGCTAAATCTTTGTGCAGCTCAACCTGAATGTGCAATGAGATGATCCGGCAACAGAAACCCACTTTTGGCTTGGAGCGGAATGGCTGTTTTTGTACTTGAAGAGCAGAGACGCACTTCCCCTTCAGCAAATGCGGTGCGACTCGTTTGAATCAGCGCCGATGTCAAGTGCGATGGCGAGGCCGCGAGAACATTTCCCCGAGGGGGACGATTGTGTTACGACGAGGTGGAGTGTTGTGCTTGGTTTCTTGCTCCCACACAATGCTGACTGAGCTCCTCCGGGAAGTGCTGCTTGCTATGCAGGAGAAAAACTTAACACACAACATATTTCCACAAATGTCAGAACCTGAATTTTTGCTTCAAAAACACATTTTCTTTTTAGTGCAATTTTTTTTTGCATTATCTTTAATGTGATTTATTTAGTTTTGTTCCATGTATTTGGGTTATTTTGGGGGACATTTTATTTTAATAATCTTTGAGGATCAAATGTTTTTGGTGCAATGATTTACTTTCTAACACTGTTTCTTTTGTAATTTTTTCTGCTTTATTGCCATTAAAAATATATTTTTTGTTGAAATATTTGTCTTTGTGCTTTTTGTTGCATTCTTTTTCTCTTATGCTGGAGTTTTGGGATAACTTTTTCGATCACAGTATTCTTTTGCATTTTTTATTGACTTTAAAAACATTTGTGCAATCTCTTCCATTTTGGGATTTTTTTTGTATTGTTGTGACTTTTGGGGGGGTTCTGACATTTGTAGGGGACAAAATATATCATTTTTGTTTGAATTGTTTTTAACATGTGCCTCTTATTGCATTTAAAGGTTTTGGATGACAACATTGGCAGTAGTAAAATGTTACATCAAGGTTTTTGTGTACAAAAATAGCAATAATTGAGCACTAAAAACATGTATAAAATGTGTATTTAACTTACTCCTTTCACATAGAAGAAAAAAAATCTAAATTTACAATTGAATGTTCCTATCAGTTCATGTTTTGTACATTCAATCTTTGAAAAAAATTGATGAAAATCTACTGTGGCTCCTTCGCTTTCAACTCGTGAGGGTCCACTTTATTCGAAACAGGTCTCAATATGACGCAGTGGCATTCTATGCAACTACAATCCCCGTGCTAAACATATTGCTACATTACAGCACTCCTCATAGCAGGAGACATGTAGAACAGGATCCTCACATTCACGGCCAAAGAGGTGCCGTGCGGCCTTGGAGCTGTGACACGCATCCGACTCATAATCAAGCAAGGATGTTCCCGGCGGAAAAGACGTGTTCGTCTAATGTGATCAATGACAGAAGAAAAAAAAAGACACCGCTCGCTCTGCAGGTGTTTTTATTTTACATGTGATCATGCATCAACGGTGCTTAGCTTCAATGAGTAACAACAAAGTGGAGACATTTCTCAAAACTATATTTTTAAAAAAATGCAGGTGCAAAAACCAAAATGGCTTGATCCAAACGGATTGACCTCTACACTGCGAGGTTGGGAGTGACAGCTTGTTTTAGAATCAAGACTCGTGTGCCGGTGTGTGAAAACAACTCATGTTTATCCCATTATGACACATCATTTACCGGCTGACATACAGACATATTCAAAATGTGATTCTTGCCTTTCTTTTTTATTGCAGCCATTTATTCTGATTTTATGACAACACCTGCACAAGGTGTGTTGTTATTATCATTAGGAAACAAACTTCCCTAGTGACCTACGAGCGACAAGGACAGTAACTAGTCTTGACGTTATGAGGACAGGGAACACCTTCCGATTTGCAAATTGACATTCGCTAATTTTCCAGTCAAACATCACTAAAAATATTCCCACAAAAAAGAAAAGCCTGATGCAGAGCTGCCAACCTATAGAAATTCACTTCCAGAATTATTTTCATAAAACACTCACATAGAAACAAATCAATAAAAATATCACTCACCCTAACCTACAATTCAATGAGCTAGCGTACACCAAAAAGTATCACGACAGTACCGACGCAGTTCGGTAAACTGTACGAGCTTTTTTTATTCTACGATGAGTAAAGCTCTCGTTTTGTAGGACACCTCACAGTAGGAAAAAGCAAAACTAAATGGAATATTCTGATAAAATTATCAATGAATGTGAACCATCAACGAAATGTGACTTATCAATGCAACTTCCTCGTAGCTCTGCCTCCAGCTACGGCGGGAAGCAGGTGCCATACCGTGCGCTGTTGCATCACTTTCGTCATAATTTAATAAACTTCATGTATCACTCTGTTACACACACACACACACACACACACACACACACACACACACACACACACGCACGCGCACACACACACACACACACACACACACACACACACACACACACACACACACACACACAAATACATACAGTCTGTAACTGTGGGTAACTTTGATGGACTATTAAAGAAGAGGACCAATAGATGATGCAGAGAAAAATCTCGATCACTATTAGCAGTGATAGTTAACAGCTAGTCACTGCTATCTGCGGGTAATGGCAAGCAGCTCAACATTAGGCACATTCAGTGCCTAACTTAAGAGTTTAAAGAGTTGTTTGAGTCACAGCTCACATGTTTTCTGGGTCTGACCATGTGACATTCGCAATGCTAATTTCCGTCAACAGCAGAGGGCGGAACAGCACAAAACGACAACACCCTGAAACTGATGACAACAGATGAAATTGCCTCATTTTATTCTTCTAATGAAGTGTTAAACCGAATACTCGTTGGGTCGCATCGAAATTTTTTACCTTGATCATTCCCTTAAAGTCTGACTCAAGTCAAGTCATGTGACTACAGTCCCCCAGCAAAGTCATTTCTGAATAAACTTTCCTTTCAGAGCAAACACTTTATACGGCGAAACACAGGAAAGTAACATCATCATCACATGCTTGAACATGTGCTGATGCTATAAACATGTTGTCATCAAGGCAATGGAAAGCGATCCTCAATGAGCGCCGCATGTGTCCAAATCCAGTAGTGTTGCTTTCAAATTGGATCGGCTTTCTGGCATTGGGCGACATGATATTGTGATGGAAGTAACATGCAGCGAGAAGCATGTCTGCTTTCTCACAGCGTGACGCGAATGTGACGGCAATTACACGCAAGGTTTTGTGTATAATAATTATTTTGGAAATCTCAAATAAAACACAATTTGCATAACTAATATGATAAGATGTCCTGAATCAACATCGGTTAGGAAATGAAATGTCAGCATGTGGTCAGGATTTTTGTCAACAACCAATGAATACTTATTACTTTGGAGTCAGCACAAAATGTCTGAGGGTTTGAATTGTATTCTTCTGTGGAAGTTGCCACGTCACTGACATACATTCTAGATCTTTTTTGTTCAATTTCTCTTTATTTTGAAATGAAATTTTACTTTAAAACTTTACTTTTCTTCCATTTGGACCTGTATTTGTATTTGAGCTGTCAGTTTAGCGTGTTTTTATCGGCATTAATTTAAATCAATTTTAACATGATTACATTTTTTAGCGCGAGATTAATGCGGCAACAGGTCACAGCGGATGCTACGTTGCTCTATAAATAAACCAGAAACAAAACAACAAGTGCGCTGCACAAGTCCACGCCAATGTCTGTTTTCCCAGCCACGGCAGCGCGAGACACCAAAAACTGATACTTAAAAAGTTTATGAATGGAAAGTTTACTTTTAAAAAGTTGCCAGTAATTACACCAAAGTTACCTTTATGTTTTGCAGTCGTAAACTGAGCTATCATCATCGCACGTCGAGTCTGAAATACCACTTAATGGCTAAGCACACAGCTGACGTGAGTACTCCGCCTCCTTGTCTCAGACAGACAGCGATGGATCATTTTAAAGTGAAGAAAATGGATGACACGACGAAGAACAAATTTGCTGAAGCCACAGCTAAATGTACGGCTACTGCATGCAAGCCTGTCAACATTGTCCACAGCTCGACTCAAGCTGAAATCATTCGCATTGCGTCTAACGATTCC
Organism: Hippocampus zosterae; assembly: GCF_025434085.1. Classification (NCBI taxonomy): domain Eukaryota; kingdom Metazoa; phylum Chordata; class Actinopteri; order Syngnathiformes; family Syngnathidae; genus Hippocampus; species Hippocampus zosterae. The sequence goes on from NC_067451.1 coordinate 35,396,856, forward strand.
ACTACGGATTGCCAGCGAGAGCCTCCATTACAAGCTGTGTATAGAGATTGTACGTAGCGGAGAAGGCTAAGGTACACCAAGCGGGAGAAGACACTGTTTCGGGAGAGAAATGAGAGACTAGGTTGATGAGCGTCTGGTGAACAAAGAGCAGGTAGCCTGTCGAATACGATGTATGCCACTGACGCAATTGTTACTTGTTTGGAACTATTTTGTGTGGAAGGTTACAGTGTTCCGTGTCCATATAAATAAAGCGATGGAGCTTCTCTGTGTTCGTCTGACAGTGACGGTGCGCTGAGACGGTGATATGCCAATGAAAGTTCAGGGGTGCAGTGACCCGACAATGAGTGCTCGGGCTGGGAGTCCTTTTAACCCTTGTGTGCTCCAAATTAAAAAGGCCTTAAGTTACGCATTTTACAATTTTTGTAATGATGTATTTTGTGTTATAAAAACATTCTTTTTTTTTTTCAAACACTCAAAATGTTCAGAGGCATCTGTGCTATCCATACATATATAGTTTTTATTAGTTCTTTGGGATTTTTTATTCTTTATTTTTTGCAAAAGGGAAAAAAAATTGTGTCTGGAGGTCCCCACCAAGCCCTACTAACAATCCCGACCGGACGTGTTCATGTAAAATGCATTGGTTTGAAGCCTCCTGCAAAAAGGCAAACTCATTTGCGATCCTCTGACGCCACCTAAAGTTGCAAAATTGGAATGACCTCAACCCAAAAATGTGGCATGCTTACGTCTGTCCAAGCAAAAACAAAGCGATTGACGTAAAAATCGCGTGAAATGCATGTATACACATTAGGTTTACGATGCATTCAAAAATATGAATTATAATGGGTCTCTATGGTGCACAATATGTAAATTGTGAAGATTAAGGTATCAAAACGTTTTTTTATTATTGCTGCAATGCCTGAGAATTATCAGCCGGTAACGTAATGAAATTTAGGCCATTTTAGAACCCCTTCATAAGTTTCAGCTCTCTCATGTTTTTCTGAATGCCTTTGCCTTTGATTCAAAGACATCGTTTTACATTTATCGCAAGCGGTGCACTACGAGGGTTAAAGCAGTAATTACACAATGACCAACAGGTGAGCAGCTGCAGGGGGAGCCCTGCAGTGCCACCTGTTGGTCCCAAAACGAATCATGACAATTTTGAAAAGTAACATTACATACATTCATATTCATACTTTTTGGTGCAGGACAGAAATTTGTCAAGTTCTGACATGAAATATATTATAAGCGTAAATTCTTGGCAGCCCTGTGGAGGAGTGGTTAGCGCGTCGACCTCACAGTGCAGAGGTCATAGATCCCGGGTGTGGCCTTTCTGTGTGGAGTTTGCATGTTCTGCCCGTGCCTGCGTGGGTTTTCTCCGGGTACTCCAGTTTCCTCCCACATTCTGAAAACATGGATCAATGGGTAATGGGTCTTTGAAGTCAAGATGGCGCCCGAGTAGGCAGCCGTCAGCAAGTGCTCTCATGAGCCTTGCTTTTTTGTTGTTGTTGTTCTTGTGTTTCTTTTGTCACTTTGTGTTTGTTGTTACGTCGTGTGGACTTGATGTGGACCTTTTTCAGCATTTTTTGGCCACGACATTCATCAAGGAGACTCTGTGCTTGGTGGTTGCGCCTTCTCGGCAGCATGGGTATACCAGCACTGTTTTTGACTGGAGGAATGTCGGCGCCATTTGACTGTCGTTGCTGGACAGTCCCGGGGCGCTTGTGTCTTGCGCCTGTAATGGGCAGCATTTTTCACAGCCCCGCTTTGTTCAGCGGAGAGATCGATGCTGTTGAACGGTCTGCAGCTGGATGGATGGAGGTCTTGAGGAGCCGACGATGAGAAGAAAGGAGCGTTGGCGCGGAGTGCCGATGCGGATTTGGAGCTGGGAGTCGCGGCTTGGAGTTTGAAGCGGATTACGTGGGACAGGAGAAGTGAACTAATCTCTTTTCGTCAATGGATGCTACAGCTTTGTGTTTGCTTTCAAAACTTAGCTTGTAGCAGACGTGTGCACATTTTCAGCATGACGTCTCTGATCCACTGGAGAAAGGACACTTTGATCCTCTCCTCTTTCATCTAGAACTGCTTCAGACAACAAAGTGTATGCAGAAAATTGGTGAAGATTGAACGACTGTCTGTGTCCTATGTGTTGTCTTGTGTTATTTTTGTTATTTTGACTTCAAAATGGCGCCGCGAGAGTGGCTGCCTTTCCAGCAGCTCCTATATTTTGTTGTTCTACTTCTTACTTTCATAACTTTGCTGCTGTGAATTGGGAATTTCTCCATTGTGAGACTAATAAAGGTTTTTCTTATCTTATCTTTCTTAATATCTCTGCATCTTCATTTTCTAAAACAAAAAGATGTGATTTCATTCATTTTAATGTGTACATAATGTAATTCTTTAATCTGTCGAGGAATATGTGTGTATGTGTTCCTTTTCACACAAAAGATGCTTTTAGATGCATCTTTGTTTAATTTATTTTGCTCAAGTTTTGGGTGCCTTTTTTCCATGTTGGTGTATTTTTGTCTGTTTCACTGCATTGTTTTCTGTATTGTTTAATTTGTCATTTTATTACATATTTTCTTCTCTCCACCATTTTTACCTTTTCTGATTTCTTTTTCATTTTACCAAACTGCATTTTGTCGTTGTTCCTAAATATTAACCAAACAGTGACTTTAAAGCAACAGAAAACAAGAAATGACTATTTCCAGCATACATTTACACCGCTGTGTATGTACTAAATGTGTCCAGTCATCTGCAAACAAAAGATAAATGAACAACAAATTATTCAATGTGTCGTACTATGTACAACGAAGCATGAACATTCCTGTTACTACTTGGCAAGTTTGTAGCAATTGTTGGCAGCGTTGCCTTCTGTCAGGTGTTGCACATATTTTACAGTTGACATCAAAGTGGGATTTTAGGTGTTGCAGAAACACGTGCGACACATTCGCTGCACACGCAGCACGCTTTGGTGTCATCCTTTGACGAAGCATCTTTTGAATGATGTGGTGCGGATGGGTTGAAGCCCAACTCTGTTTTTATTTCAAAGCCACTTGAAAGGGGTTCGCCATGTGCACTTGACGTTTTGGACTCCAAAAATGCAGACACAGACAAAATGCGAACAACAACAAAAAATGACAAAGTCCAAACAGAAGTCGCTGGTCACAAGGAGCCAGGAAAAAGAAGGCATGAACAAAAAGCACTTGCAAAAGGCAAGGTAAAGTAACACGAGAATACAAACGTAGCGGCAAGAGTCCAATTTACATGAAAAGCAAGATCAAAGAGCCTAAGTACATGCAAAAAGAGGAACAAAGAAAGCAAAATGACAATGAACTAGTGATGGGTACAGCAACACCGAACACAGAGCAATCCCCGCGTTGGTGTGGGTACTGCTTCAGGACGATCACATGACCAATACATGAACTAAGTCGACTCAGTCCAGGGGGCGTCGACGCCGCAAAAGCCCGCCAAACTGTGTTTATAAGGAAGTGCGTCGAGCGACACCATGCCGCCTGCCGAAACGAGTCAGGCCTCACCCTCGCTCGCTTTTGTCGAAGTACATGCATATTATTATTATGGAGCAGCTCCCGGGGACGCGCGAATTGTCCGCTGTGTGGAACCATTTTAATCTCCTTTTGGAGGATAAGTTATTTATTCAAATCTCCTTGTCTCACCAAGTGCCTCTCAGATTAATGACATGTCTTGTTCCATTCTAATTCAAATCCATTTCAAGGTAACTCTTAGTTTGCTATTCACTAGAGCTGTCAGTTTAACGCATTTTTATTGGCATTAATTTAAATGAATTTTAACAGGATTAAATTTTTTCTCGCGAGATTAACGCGGCATACATCACAGCGGATGTTACGTTGCTCTATAAATAAACCAGAAACAAAACGACAAGCGCGCTGCAGAGGTCCACGCACGTTTGTTTTGCCAGCCACGGCAGCGCGAGACACCGAAAACGGATACTTAAAGAGTTTATGAATGGAAAGTTTACTTTTAAAAAGTCGCCAGATTGCTCCACTGACAAGACCAAAGTTGCCTGTATCATACAGGTATACGATGTATGCCACTGACGCGATTGTTACGTGTTTCGAACTATTTTGTGTGGAAGGTTACATTGTTCCGTGTCCATATATATAGAGCGGGTGGAGCTTCTCTGTGTTCGTCTGACAGTGACGGTGCGCTGAGGCGGTGACATGACAACGAAAGTTCAGCCGTGCAGTGGCCGCGACCTAGCGACATTCCGCGCAAGAAGGACCCACAGAATCAACATAGCCTGACAGCTGTGTTCAAGGCAAACTTGAGAAAAACGAAGTATGCAACCATGGCTGAGTACTAGTTTACCTTAGATGTGCACTTTATAATGTTATATTGCTCTATTTTGATTCCATCAAAAGAGCTGTTAAAGCAGCTCTTGTGTGACAAAAAAAAAATTTCACTGTTGTTGATGGACAGTAATATTGTGTGAGAGATTATGTGTGAATAACTTCTCCAAGTGAAAAATTTTCATGTAAAATTGAAAATCGAAATTGTTATTTCAGTAAATATTTGCATTATGCACATAGAAAACTGATTCATGATTCCATGTTGATGAGAGCATTAAAATGGGGGGAAATAGGACAAAAATATATATAAGGAAATTCATAAATGTGTGAGTAGTCACCATTAATTTTTAGTGAATTTGACTTCATTATGACAGTTGAATTTTTAATTCGATTAAATATTTTAATCATTTGACGGCTCTACTATTCACATATTTTATTGCAGCTGAAATGTTGATTTTGCCATACAGAAATAATTATATACCAACAAAAGCACCTCTGCAACTACACCTGACATGTTACTCATCATTTTTAGTTTGTTTTTGGAAACTTTTCTAAATGCCAATTGTGTTAGGTTTTGTTTTTTTAGATGACCTGTGGCAGCATCTGGTTGATGAAGTGGGGAGACTGGGAAGAGGTGCAACAGCCGATGCTATATCTGAGATCCAGCGATAGATACCTGACAGAGGGGAATATTGCACGGAATCAATACCCGGTGTTGTATTGGAAGGACCAAAACCTCTCCCACCTCACAAAGGAGTTCCATTGTACTCTGGCATCATTGGTGCCATGTAAGCATGTGTTCTCCACAGCAGGGGAAATAGCATGCAAGAAACGCAACAGACTGATATTCAAAACACTGGAACATCTTCTTTTTCTAAAGGAAAATGTGTGGAGACAACACCCAAAAGCATCCTCATTCACATAATTTTCACATTAGTGAAACATATTGAATGATACAATATGAATGCATGATTGTGAATGATATTGTATACACTTCATCATCAAATCAGTCAGTTCAGGCTGTCAAGTGGGTTGCCTGCAAGGGTTTTTTAAGTCCAGCAGGAGTCAGTGGTCAGTGACACAGTATCGACACATTGTGTCATTGTGTCAACACGCTTCATGACGCCTCATGGACCCATTCTTGGCATAGAAAACAACACTTGATCATAAACAGCAAGGTCAACAATCCAACTGATTTGGCAGCTTGGTAGTCCTTAAATACATGGCAGGCTTGATTGGTGAACACGGAACAGGTGCGCCTGCTAGAGGGAAACGCCCTTCACTCCAGCTGCGGCTGAAAACAAAACAGACAGTTTTGAGACCTGCTTAATCCAATTTTTAATCCCTATGTCGTCCGTCTGTCTGCTCACTTATTAGTCAACATCTCGGAAAGACGAACAAAAGCAGTGGATAAATCTGGCCAGTTTTACTGAGAAACAAAAAAAATGGTAGGCATGTGTAGACCCACATAAAAGGCCCACGAAACATAAAAGACTCACGAGAACGATGCCAGAAAAAGTCTGCCATTTTGTTTTAAAGTAGACCTATCATTTAGTGGATTTGTTATTTAGTATTATCAGAAATTAAATTTAGTGAGAGCATGTACTGTGGATGTATGCACATATTTTGTCCATCTAGGATAGCATCACTTTCATATACTGTATCTGGTTAGGAAGTTTGTCATGGCCCTCCCAGCATTCAAGTTGAAAATTCAAATTTGAAACTTGCGTTCAACAAAGGGGCTACCCTAAATTGTCGTCAGTGCATGATCTTGCATTTGTTTACCTCAATTTTGCCCAATCACTGTGCAGTAGATGACAAAATATGCCTGCCAGTAATTGAAAGAGCAGATGGTGTTTGATTGATCATGAATGCATCATCGGGGACTCCTGCCTCTCTCACTGAAAGCTGTTTGATTTGCTGGCCGCCTGACTATATAAACATATTCTTTTTATCTGCGTGGGTGCCAAGTCTAGTGGCCACTTCCACAACACAGGCCCGTGCAGCGCAAAATTTATTTCTGTTTACGGAGCAGCTCGAAGACACTCCATCACACGGTCCTATCTGCGTGCAGACGTTTGAGGCCAGGATGGTTTTTCGCACAGGGACGCGTCATCCCGCATGTTGGTTTAGCGCATGACGTCTTAAGAAGTCTGGAGCGCAGACCAGTCTTTTAAATGTGGTGTGACGCTGGGTCCGAGCCAAACAAACAAGATCAATCGCAGAAGCCTGTGAAGACCATGAGCTCCCAGTCATTGTATTAAAAAATATATCTATGTATGCCAGATTACAAAATTCAGGTAGATTGGAAAAAATTGATCCAGTTTTTCATTACATAATCACAAAATATTATTATTCAGATCCAGACATATACTGCAATTACATAAAAACAAAAAGAAAATGGACACCAGAGAGCACACAGCCTTTTGATTTTACATTCAGCAAAACACACAAAGCCAAGCATTTCAACCATAACTGAATTGCAACCTTTTTAATTAACCGTGCACGCCAGAAGGGCAAAATGCAGTGGAATTATATACATTAGTGCTCTAGGTACAGTCAGTCAATGCACATCTGTTCACAAGTTTTGGCACCAAAGCCTCACTTTTACCACTCCCAACCTTTGCATGGATACAATCATGCAAGTAGAAAATGAGGGAGTCCGTGTTCTTGGAGTACTGTAGTTCCACGCCATTACTCTCAACGTGTTGAATCATTGACTCCTAATTGTGCAAGAAAACATCAAATTTGCCTCCAATGTTGTTTTATGGATATTTTTACACAATCTTACTAAGTAGCTTGGAAACACAGCCAAAAAGGCTATTGTTCAAATACGCACAAAAACGAGCAATCTGCGGCGGGCATTTGAACTCTGTTGCTAACCAACTCAACAGCAATCAAGGTTGGAGTCTTACAGCATTTTGTAAATTCATTCCCTGCACGTTAATAAAGATAATCTTGGTTTGTATGACAGGGGTGAGCATTTCTGTAGTTGATGGTCATGGTTGCTTGTGTGCAACCTTGTTTCTCCCTCCAACATTGTTTGATAAAAATACAATCTCAAAATATCCGTAGAAATACAGTCAACACTCATTATTTGCAAACATAAGGACCAAAATAATTGAAAACTGAGAATTTTAACCCCATCGATAGAAGCCCTCAAAACTTTATTCTCTCTTATTTTCAAACATTACCCTTTGGGGTTGGGGGGGTGCTCACAGCTAAGCATGTACAATACAATCCAACAATTCTCACAATTACAGAGATGAAAATGGTTCATTGTACATTCAAGTGAGTTCCCAGACAAAAATGTTTGCCTGCAGCAGATACAATCACACAACCAAATATGTAACCAAATGACTTCATTGAAGGTGTCCTCCTCCTCCACATAATCATCATCATCATCATCATCATAATCTAGGGTACCTGCTTCCAATCAATACTAGTTGGGATGATTTCCCATTTGGGGGTTCATCAAAATGGGTGCTCCCAAACAAAATGGCTGACTTCCTGTTCAATATTAGGCTAAAATCCTTGGGATTTTTTTGTATGACTTTTTGAGAAAATCTTTGAGAAAAAGGTCGCACATTTTCACGTAATTGTGTGACCATCTATCAAACTAGTTTTGCAGGCTATTTTTTCCCAACTTTCCAGGTGTGGCTAGTGAATGAGTTTTGAGGGGTCATTTTCAGGACCCATAAAAAGCATACTGTACATTCTCACCAGAATGCATGCAGTTACTGTTGGTCTTGTGGGCATGAAGGGGCCCCAAAAAGGCTGAAGAATAATTATAAACAGTGAGGGCCTTGATAGGTACACACACCATGTAAAAACGTTTTTGAAAATTTCAGCTTATGAAGTTCACACAGACTGATGAAGCAGATGTGTTATTGAAGATTACCGCAGTTTGAAAAATAAACTAATGACCAATCCCCCACTGGGTTATCTGGATTCATTTTATATGAAGTGTAACTCTTATATGTTTACTGCATCATGAAAAGAAGCCGATGTCGCCTCTGCAAGTCTTTTAATGACAATCCTGCTGTTTCTTCTCTCCTACCAACAAGAAAGGCTCACTGGGAACTTCCTCGGAAACCTAAAAAAGTTCTTTGGTCCATCCAAAATGTTCATTTGTCAATATGACCCGCTATATGTTTTGTGTGTTTAAATGGAATTTAGTGTAAATTATTTTTTGAGTGCATATGTTCGATACACCCCACCATTTTCACCCATACTATTATACTGTATAATAATATATCATCAGGAGAAACAAAACAATATCAAATATACATTTTAAATTCCATAATGCTTTTTATTAAATGTATCTAATAAAAATAAATCAATGAGACAAACTGTTTTAAGCTTTGATAGACTACATAGTGTTGAGCTTACAGTGCAGAGATCATGGGTTCGACCACGGCTAGGCCTTCCTATGTGGAGTTTGCATGTTCTCCCCGTGCCTGTGTGAGTTTTCTACGGGTACTCTGGTTTCCTCCCACATTCCCAAAACGTACATGGCAGGCTGATTGAACACTCTAAATTGTCCCTCGGTGTGAGAGTGAGCGGGAATGGTTGTTTATGTATGGGACGCGGTTGCCTGGCAACCAGTTCGGTGTACCCTGCCTACTGCCCAAAAACAGCTGCGATCGGCTCCAGCATGCCTGCGACCCGAGTGACGATAAGCGGAATAGAAAATGGATGGATGGATATATTTGTAAGTTTGTTCCAGTTGTGCGGCAGCACAATGACTTTTGTGAGATGTTTTAACAGATAAAGAGCACAGTATTGAAACATAAACATAAAGGACAATGTAAATGAATAAACTGATTTTAAGAAGCGTAATCACTGTATACTGTTGTGTTTGTGTCGTGTGTGACACAGAGAGCTGGGATGCCCGGTGAAGTTGGGATGTGAGCATCTTTGAGTGAGTTGTGGACGATAGGAGCTCCTTGTCAGTGTTCATTTTGTTCTTGTATCTTGGCCCGTTTGATAAACAGCTGAAAGTGCATCTGTGACTCTCCCTGCCCAAATGCGAGAGCAATTAAGTACCTTAATTGCGCACGTTTTTTTTCACTTCACACAAACAATGACTTGAATTGCAAAGATAAATTGGGGCAATAACACTGCAGTTGATACTGATTCGACAGTGCCCCCGTGGTTGAGCTCCTTTTTGGCTCAATACTTGATTAATCAACAGTCACGCAATTTAACTGCGATTAATGATTAATCATGGCCGTCACTAGGATAAAAGCGGCTTTTATCAGTGAGAATCAGATGTGCCCACAACAAGGCCTTTCCAAAAACGCTTTCATCCTGTAACAAGTTTGCTCCGCGTTCACGCTGGCAGCAGGTGAAGGTATAAATATTCTTTGCTCGCAACATGAGGATGTGTTTATTCTCCGCTGCATCTGGAAAAACAAACAAATAGTCCGCCCCTCTTGTTCCTGTTGGCTCTCACGTAATGGGCTTGGTAACATTTGGCAGCACTTTAAAGTGAAGCGGCGGGGATACACCTGTTTGTTTCATTAAGTTGCGCGCCTTTTAATAGACTTTGGTGCTTTGTTTTCATTTTTTCTCTCGATTCAACCCGTCCACTCACTTACTGCCAGCCGTGTATCATGTAATGTGTGCTCACAAGACACTTCATTGGATACACTTGCACAATCTAATGATGTTAAGGACTCGGATAAACCGAGTTTGGGAGGGGGATCCAAAAAACATAGACAGAAACAAGGTCCCCGAAGTAAAGACAATTTAATGTCTTAATCGCACCGAAAATAAGGCGAGAACATAAAGCGCTGGTCCACAATGAGGACCAGGAGGTAAATCAAAAACGACTAACAAAAGGTGCTTGCACAAAAGAGCAAGAAAGGAAAGTAAAGCCCGCAAACTATGAACGAAAAACAATGTAACACTTTGTACACGCACAAAAAGCCAGATCATCAAAATAAAAGAGTACTTACACAAAACTTCGTACCGAGAACTATACGCGAAATCACGACGAGGTCAAAAGCCACTAAGTCAATGAACAGTGGGGCTAGCAATGCCATAAACAATACTCCCACAACAAATGTAGGACATTGGAAACCTTAAATAGTGCCTCTATTGATTAACGATTGCCAGCAGGTGTGCTAGGAAGACCGCTCATGCCACCTGCTGGCCAGACCGCAAAACCGAAACGTGACAAATGACATCCATTACAAGACCCCCCCAAAACAATCTAATGAAATTAAGAAGAAAATTAATGAATGAAAATAATTTTTGAAATAATTATGTTTTTATTCATTACTTTTGCCAGTTTCAAGTTATTTTAATTATGATAGTAGCTCATTCTTTATTTTAATCGGTTACCAGCAATATTGTCCAATTTGAGTTGCGGGTTTTTTCTATTCTCTTGGAAGACCAGTGACTGAGACAAATCTTCCTGTCACTTGGCAGCACATTTTGCTCCAGAATGTTGGGCTTGAGATTTCCTTGTACCATGGGCAGATTCAACACACGATTTGCTGGAATGAGCAAAGCGACCCCAGACTATAACCGACACCCGGCAGCACATTTCACTCCAGAATGCGTTTGAAGGCTTGAGATTTGACTGTACCTTTTCACTTTCAGTCTTGGCAGAGGTAATAAAGTGTGTGACAAATGTGACAGTGAGTAATATCTGGCCAGGATCGCATAAAATTCCACATGGTTCCAATCAGTCATGTTTGCCATTAGCCCGGTTAGCTTTGGAGCGTGCTACCATGACTCATCACTGGGAAAAGATGGATAAAACAGTTAATTTGTGCAGACATTTACTGACTTCGTAGGATGCCTCATAGTGGACACACATAAAAGTTTAAGAGCCTGACCCGTATCACATGCACATACCTCAGGAGTGTGCTCAGTGGACTCAATGATCACAGGATGAGTCAAGGGTCCTTTATAATCTATTAATCACTCACAAGCATCGCTATAAATATGCAGTCAAATGAAATATGATATTACTGCGTTCAAGTGTGGCAATGTGAAGGCACAATCCATCTCACCGGACAACTTGTGCATGTTCCCAGACATTAGGATGTGATACTTCGATATGTATTCTGTACATTGATGGTGTAGTGGTTCACACAGCCATTTAAGGGCCAAGTGTGAAGTAAAGTTGGCCAACCGTGTTTTTGAGTAATATCAATGGCTGAACAATTATAAGCATATTTCCGTTATTTTTTTAAGGCAACCCTTCCAGATTCTTAGTTTAACCCGTAGCAACGCCCTTGACAACGAAAATGCTTTTCTTCGGCAATCTTCGGAAATGACGTCACACGGAGAAATTGCGAGGGAAGTCCTTCCATTGAACAGCATTGTTGCATTGCTTGTTGGTAAGATCCCACGGCGGTGTGTGGCGATGTGTTGTTCGCAATCGACAGAAAAGTTGTGCCAGTGGCCGAAGGATAGCAGGGCACTTATATGGACATCTTTTATTCGCACGAAGCAAATAAATTTCACGCCATCATCGACGAGTGTTCTCTGCCATCTCCACTTCAAAGATGACTGCTTTCTCAACCGGTCTGCTTATGATCAAGGATTTGCAAAAAAGTAAGTGTGATTTTTGGATAGAGGATTATGATTTTGTCAAAGCATAGCTGCCACCTCTTATGGAATGAAAAGTAGCATAGCTGCCAACTCTTGTGGAATGAACAGAAGAAGGTAGCGACGTTAGCCCAAAGCTAACTCGAGAAGCTAGCAACGTTGAACAGGAGAAGCTAGCGATAGCGACGTTAGTTTTCGGCTTGAGGCAAACCCCGATCGATGCTATTCATATCAGCGATGAGTAATAATGGCAGTCAGACAAATTGTTCTGGAAGTACATTTCAATAGGTTGGCAGCGCTGCTTTGTTGACGAATGAACATGACACGTCCTCTTGGAAAACTGTGCGACTGAAAACTGCGAGTGAACTGCTTTGTAGATTATATGCGGCATAATTGCATGCCAATTATTTTCTCATGACGCGTATTAAATTTATCCTTTAGAGTAACGAGACTGGGGGAAGCTATGGAATGGAACTGGAGGGCCTGAAAAGATGCCGTTCGGAGTTGGAAGGCTTCAATGCAAAAGTTGTCACTGACAGGCATCGCCAGCGCCAGGTGGGGAAAAGGATAAGGGAGGATTGGACCCAAGTCATCCATTATTATGATTGTTGGCGCATTGCTCAAGGTTAATGTGTTTCAATGTTTATAAATACACTAGTTTTGGGATTATGTCATATATCATGCACGTCACTTCACGAGTTTTCATATCATATTATAAATAAATAATAAATATACAGGTATGTGCAAGAAACTGGACTCCTTGGCCAAAAAGAAGAGCATGTCGATCCTGAAGGATTGGGAACAAAGTTTGAAGTGCCATTTGTACTGGTGTGTAGTTTCCTCCCAAACACCGGAGGAAAAGAAGCAGAAGTGGCTGGCATGTGTGGACCACCAGCAGAACGTGCACGATAGTTGTTTACATCCTCCAATTACTAGAGAAAAAGCGTGGCTATTACCAAGTTTTTTTTGGTTAGATGTTGCCTGCTAGTTAACCCTAAAAAATTGAAATATTGTCATACCTTGGAACTTCGAGATATAAAGTTATTTTCTTTTTTAAAAATAAGATAAGGCATTTTTTGTTATATTCCAGAATAATTCTTTCTGCTATACATTATAATAAAAATGCTGGCAGACCACAGAAAGTGACAAAATAAGTACAGAACTGGTGATGTGTGTGTCGACCCGTAATTTCTGACAGCAGCACTGAACAGACCAGACCGGACAAGTCAACCGTTATTGCCGAGCACCAGACTAGATTCCTCAGGAAATAAAAAAAAAATACATTCCCTGTATTCAGTTGTCCTCATTTGTTTATTTTTATTCCAGTATTTTTTTGTGATAGACAACATGTCCACAGTAACCACTCTAAAACCAGTCCAAATCACAGTTCTGGAACATTTCTCTGTGAAACACAAAACCTTTAAATACAGCTGACTTTTGTCCTCGTGGTGGAAAATGTGCCCTGATACAAGACACGCTGGGAGCAACACGGTTGTCCTGACCAAGAAACTTCCAGCATCAGCGCATCCTGGGGCCCATCAAATGCCTTGCCTTTGTACTGCTGCTTGTAGGTCATGCATGCCACCTGTAATCCATATGGGTCTAGGCACACAGCATTGAGTCCAGGATGGTCGGTGATGCAGTCCAGCACCCGATTGAAGTGTTCCTGTCCTTGTCGACATACAGTCACTCCTCCTTGAATTTCATGGCAGCAAACACATTCGACTGCTGTAGGCAATTGCTGGCATTTACCACAAGTACACCTGAAATTTAAAAAAATGACAAAAGTAAAATACTGAGCGATGACACCATCAGCATATATTTTATTGAACAAGTGTATTGCTCACAGTTGTCACTGTAGCATCGCACTACGGTTCACTTGCATTACGGAATGTCCTGTCATACTTACTTGTCATGTACTTGTTTATGATGATACTAATGCAGCGTGTTATACCGGAGACAAATTCCTTGTGTCTTCTAAATACTTGGCCAACAAAGACGATTCTGATTCTGATTCTATACCCATCAATCAATAATTCAGTTGTTTATGAAAACATTTGATTCAAATTATACAAGTATATGGATGGAATACTGTACAAATTTAAAAAAGTCATTCCAAAAATCTCTCATGTACAAGTCAAAAAATGATTTGCTAAAAAGAATGCTCAAGTACCAAGTAGGCTAACTGCTTGAACATGAAGTCTGATGATTTTTTAAAACAATGACATCAGATAGACAAAAACATAAAATTATGTGCACATGCCTGCATCTTCAAATCATAAAAATACACTCCATTCCATGTAGTGATGTGTCGTTCGCGAACGAGCCGGCCTTTGAAGTGAACGATGGGAGCCGGCCTCCACCTCATTGGGGGACGGCTCCTCATTGGGGAGCCGAAGGGGAGGGTTACACACGCACGCACGCACGCACGCACGCACGCACACACACACACACACACACACACACACACACACACACACACACACACTGCAGTTTAGAGAAGGGGGAGGGGTTAAAGAAGAGACACACACACAACAGCACACTGAGCAGCACGCGAACAATACAGATGAGGAGACGAGAGAGCTAGTTAGTGAAAAAAACAACATGGTGGAAAGTGGAAAGGTGAGAAATGGATAGGAAACGCAGTGAAATATGGACTCATTTCAATTTAATTGATAGTTCAAAGGCAGCGTGTAGACTGTGCAAGGTTAAAATATCCCATAGATCAGGCTCCACAAATAACCTGCACAGGCATATCAGAAATATCCACCCATCAGTACAATTTGAAGAGAAAAGACGAGCAAGGGGACCAGCTATTAATGAAGGTGCTAGTGTGTCTGCAACTGTTGCTGCTACTGCAATGTCACAACTGCCTAGATGTACAACCCAGAGCTCTATGAGGCACTTTATGCAAAAAGCTATAAAACCAGCAAAACAGAACACAATTGATATGGAACTGGGTAAAATGATTGCAAGGGATTTTCATCCATTTTGTGTTGGCTGTGTGTTGTCGCAACATCTGTCCCCTCAGAGAGAATCTTCTCCAAAACAGGGCAAATATTAACAGAGAGGAGAAAGAGGATCAACCCCTCAAAGCTGAGGCACTTGGTTTTTCCTCATGCCAATCTTCGCTAAAGACAAGCTAAAACCTTTACCTGGATGCTGCTTTTTTCTTTTTGTTTTACAAATTTTAATTTATAATTTGTTGTGTGGTATTCAAAGCTTACTTATGTTGTTTTACTGTAAATAGTTAAAAGCTTATAAAAATACACATTCAGAGATTGGAACTTTTTGACTACCTTGTTTTGAGATGGGTCTTTGTACTTTGTTTTTATTTTTGTAGCACTCCATGTTGAGTATGTTCAGAAGAATATAAATAAAGCCATATAAATAATAAATATTTGATATAATGTCTATTTTTTGCATTAGTACCTCATTTTACACATACTATTACGTTATTTTTGGTATTAAATTAATTTAAGCAACAAAAGAACTGAAGAGCCATTGGGAGCCGAAAGAGCCGGCTCTTTTTAGGCAGCCGATCCAAAAGAGCCGGCGCTCTAAAAGGAGCCGGAATTCCCATCACTAATGTCAGGTCGTCTGGGCACGTTTGCATCCTGATTAGCGTCTGGCTCGTACACGTAAGGTCCAACATGTAAAATTCCAACATCCTCTTCTTCATCCAACTCTTCAAAAACTTGGATATCCTCACTTACGCTTGATCGATCGCTTGTATCGCTATTTGAATCATTGTTTGAAATGCTTTTTTGCATGTGGCCGTATGGAGACTTGCCAACATCGTCCTCCGTGTGACGTTTCACTACCGGGTTCCGCCCCTTTCAGGCTGGAACTTCGAAAAATCGATAATTTTGTCAAATATACAACATATAAATGATTTTTTCATGCTTTATTTGGTGGAAAATGTTTAAGTAATTTCATTGTGACCCTATTTGGCATTTCATTAAATTACTTCACACTTGGCCTTTAATAGGCATCATGTTTCATTGTTTAAGTGTGTGACCACAAGCAGGGCACTCGTAGGAAAATTTATGATTTTACGAGTTGGAATTATTTTGGTTTGGTTTATTTATTAGATTTATTTATTTATTAGATTGTATAGTTGGAGAAGATTGCATTCTATTTGGGGTAACTGATAACCTGCGTGAGTATTACAGTTTTGTAGGTACCTTTTGTCAAATGGCAAAATATGATGACAGTAATAGCAATATTCATTCATTCATTTATTCATTCTCCAAACTGCTAAAACCCCCCTCAGGTCGCATGGGGTGCTGGAGCCTATCCCAGCCGTCTTCGGGCAGCGGGCGGGGGACACCCTGAACCGGTTGCCAGCCAATCGCAGGGCACACAGAAACAAACAAACAAACAAACAAACAAACAAACAAACATTCGCGCTCACACTCACACCTACGGACAATATGGAGTGTTCAATCAGCCTGCCATGCATGTTTTTGCAACGTGGGAGGAAACCGGAGTGCCCGGAGAAAACCCACGCAGGCCCGAGGAGAACATGCAGGGAGGCCGGAACTGGAATTGAACCCGGTACCTCTGCACTGTGAAGTCAACGCGCTAATCACTGGACTACCAAGCCGCCATACCAATAGCAATAGTAAATGGATTTTTTTAATGCAATCTATATATATATTGCGCGTCGTCCCGCATGCGGTCTGTCCTTCCGTCTGTCCCTTTTCAAAACGTACCTACTTCACCGCGCCGCTGCGCGCCGCCACTGCGCGCCGCCACTGCGCCGCTCAGGCAGTGGCTCACTACGATCGCGCGGGCATCTTAGCGAAAAAATGTTGTCTACCCACTAGCATTGCAATGAAATTGTTAGTTATTTAGTAGAGCTAAACATCTCTTTATTTCCGCGATAAGCAATGAAGATGAACAAAAAGTTGAACCAAGCAACAACACTTTTGTGGGCCGAAGGCCCACCTTACCAGCCTTCCGCAGGAACTAGCTGATGAGCCGCCCGGAGGGCGGCGAACCACCACCTTACCAGCCTTCCGCAGGAACTAGCTGATGAGCCGCCCGGAGGGCGGCGAACCAGCTAGTAATATATTAAGTCTTGAGAAAGACTCAAGTTGACGTAAAGTAGTATATTTACCATTACTATACTGTGGAACAGGGGTGCCAATTACGTCGATCGCGATCGACCAGTAGCTCGCGGCTGGTCCCAAGTCGATCGCGAGGAGTGTAGAGGAAAAAAAAACCCCAAACATTTGTGTATCTCTGTGCATGTTAGTAATATATTTTTGTGTTAATTCACACTGCACCCTAATCATCCTATAAGTCTCACTTTCACAAACAGTATTTAAACATTTTTAAATAAAGCAGGTCACCTTTAACCTACAGTGGCACGTGACCTGCATCATTGGAGGTTGTTAGCGGTCAGCAGTCTTCAATTGCAGCTTGTGATCAGAGCTGTTGCGATATAGCTTTCATTATTTATATAATTATTATTATTATCATTATTATTATCAGTCAAAGTTCTTTTCATGCACATTTCACTGATGGCACTCGCCGCGAGAAGCATTTTAAAACGGTGCACGTGAGCAACAATAGCTAACAGGCTGTAAAAGTACGTCGCATGCCTCCGCGTCAGGTCTCCCACTAAAGTAGAGAGCGATTTCCTTTTTATAAACTCTTGGGTCAACTTTATTTCACTGTTTCGTTAATCTTAGGGGTCGTAATGGCTGATGCTCATCATGACATGCGTGTGTAAGTATGTGCGAATGTGCCCGTGCGTGGTAATGGGTCGATCTTAGGTCAAGCGGCCCGGTGATCCAGTGGTTAGTGGGTCGACCTCACACTGTAGAGGTACCGGGTACAATTCCAGCTCCGGCCTCCCTGTGCAGAGTTTGCATGTTATTCCCGTGCCTGTATGGGTTTTCTCCGGGTGCTCTGGTTTCCTTCCACGTTCCAAAAACATGCATGGCAGCTTGATTGAACACTTTCAATTGTCCCTGGATGTGAGTGTGAGCATGGATATTTGTTCGTCTCTGTGTGCCCTGCGATTGGCTGGCAACTGGTTCAGGGTTCCCCCGCCTACCGGCCAAAGACAGCTGGGATAGGCTCCAGCACCCCCTGCGACCTTTGTGAGGATAAGCAGATCGGAAAATGGATAGATGGATCTTAGGTCCAAAAAGGTTGGCCCCCCTTGTGGTCAAACATTCTAAAAGAGACAATAAAATGCACATTTAAACAATTTTAATGAAAGTAAAATAAAACAGAACAAGAAAATGAATAACCGTTGCTTAAAACCAGATTTCTATGCAATGTATGTCTATCTCTCCATGTAGACCGTGTACCAGAAATTATTACCAGTGAAGTAAAATTGAGCAAAGCCTGCAAACTTAACTTGCAATGAATTGTAAATCTTGTAATTGAGGTTTGGCATTTAAAGTCTGCAGTGGCATCACACAAAGAAAACTTCCAACAGAAAAGTAATGACTGAGTTTTACCAAGACTTTGTCAGCATTTGTGTGGATGCCTGACCCCGTTCATTCATCTTCCGAACCGCTTGATCCTCACTAGGGTCGGTGGAGGGGGGGGGGGGGGTGCTGGAGCCTATCCCAGCCGTCTTCGGGCAGTAGGCGGGGGACACCCTGAATCGGTTGCCAGCCAGTCACAGGGCACACAGAGACGAACAACCATCCACGCTCACACTCACACCTCGGGACAATTTAGAGTGTTCAATCAGCCTGCCACGCATGTTTTTGGATTGTGGGAGGAAACCAGAGCACCCGGAGAAAACCCACGCAGGCCCGGGGAGAACATGCAAACTCTACACAGGGAGGCCGGAGCTGGAATCGAACCCGGTATCTCTGCACTGTGAAGCTGACGTGCTAATCACTGGGCTACCGGGCCGCCCGACCCCGTTCACGAAATGTAAATATGCAATGGTCTTTATTAAAGATAAGCAAACGCGACACGTTTTTATATCTTGGCTCAGCGTCGGCCGTCTGGCACGTTCGCCTTCAGACGGCGATTAGCGACTTTAAACATGAGAGGAGAGGTCACCTCTGTCAAAGGGGAGGCTGTGATTAATGGACGAGGCCTTTGTGGGTTCCCTTTGGCGGCCCATGTGGCGCTCGCCGCAAATACTCGGCTTGATCTACCCGGGTCTGACCTGCCCTGCAGGTTCAGAGGTCAACGGCGGCGTAAAATATAGCCAGAGCTTCGCCGAACGGCGGCGAA
This sequence comes from Hippocampus zosterae, assembly GCF_025434085.1. Taxonomy (NCBI): domain Eukaryota; kingdom Metazoa; phylum Chordata; class Actinopteri; order Syngnathiformes; family Syngnathidae; genus Hippocampus; species Hippocampus zosterae. Next base: position 35,415,971 of record NC_067451.1, read on the forward strand.
AGACAAGAAAGCGGGGCCTCAGTCGGCCGCCCGATCGTAAATTATTTCACTTCTGACAACGTAATCATGAGTGAGTTGTAAAAAGATCTTTATATAACTGTGCGAGGACCTGTAGTTGCGACTTAGGCGCCAAGAATGAGCAACATCAGTTTTTGTCTAGTTGATACCCCAATTTTTTTTTTAATTAACACTTGAAACCTGAAATAGACCACAAACTATTACCCATAGCACTTTATCACTTCATACTCAACATTACTGCTAAAACTAAATACTCTCGTTTATAAATGATGGACAGACTGTCCGTGACTTCCATGAACCATCCAGGTTAAATTTAGCGACATATAAATTCATTTTCATTCATCTTCCTAACCGCTTGATCCTCACTAGGGTCGCAGGGGGTGCTGGAGCCTATCCCAGCTGTCTCCAGGCAGTAGGCGGGGGACACCCTGAATCGGTTGCCAGCCAATCGCAGGGCACACAGAGACAAACAACCATCCGCGCTCACACTCACACCTAGGGACAATTTAGAGTGTTCAATCACCCTGCCATGCATATTTTTGGAATGAGGGAGGAAACCGGAGCTCCCGGAGAAAACCCACGCAGGCCCGGGGAGAACATGCAAACTCCACACAGGGAGGCCAGAGCTGGAATCGAACCCGGTACCTCTGCACTGTGAAGCCGACGTGCTAACCACTGGACTACCGGGCCGCCCCGACATATAAATATTTTACATATTTTTCGACATACAAAGTTTGACTTTGTCAACTTTTAATCACATTAGCAGCCGACAACATAAAAAACGTCAAAGTATTGCACACGACATTGAGCAGTGGCATTAGCAGTCATCAAGCAAGTGGCAAAACATTTTTGTTGATGCCATTTCAACCCAGCGGTACCGGTAGTGATGAAATTTATGCAGTGGCAGCGGCTTGGAATAAATTGTCACATGACCAAAGCTATTAACTTCCTAATTGCACCCCAAGAATAAGATTGCTGCCTCAAAACCTCCCCAAAAAAGGTTCGTAAAGTAATAATACTGTAAGTAGAAAATGAGGTAAAAGCAATAAAAAAGGAATATTGGAAATAGGCAAAGTGAGGAGAAATACGGTGTTCTTTAAAACGAGGTTGAATTGAGTCAACAAATTCTGTATAGCAGTAAAACTGACAGATGCATATTCAGATTTATGTTTTTTGTCATCCATTGTATGCAGGCCTCTATCTAAACATGTGTATGATTTCATATTGTATTGGTAGTTTGACTTACTGATCAAGTCGTTCAAAACAGTTTTGGGCAAATGTCATTGTGACCAATCATAAAAGATGTTTTTTTCATCAATTTGTCTGTATTTTCTAGTAATTATTATTGTTGACTATTTGAACGGGCAACCAATGACACCAAATTCATTCATTCATTCATCTTCCGTACCGCTTGATCCTCACTAGGGTCGCGGGGGGTGCTGGAGCCTATCCCAGCTGTCTCCGGGCAGTAGGCGGGGGACACCCTGAATCAGTTGCCAGCCAATCTGACACCAAATTTTAATGTTTAATTTGTCGGGAAAAAAAAGGGGATTAAATGGGTAAAGGCAAAACTACAAATTGTTGCTTGATATTGCGACTCTTAAAACTAAATGGCTTAAAGTGGCACCAGAGGTGTGGACTAATAGCCACTCAGCGGAGACAGAAAAACAGACACAGCTTCCACTAACAACCCAGGCTAAATTTGGCATCTCTCTGACATGAAATGAACTATAGAACTAAAACTTGACCGATCTGGATTTTTGAGCAATACAGATTCCAATATTTGACAGAATAAAATTTCAATAATAGATGAATTGGCCACATTAAAACCATTTATAATGAACAAAATAATATAGATGGATGAGAATTACAGAACATTTGACAGTGACTGTTTCCATGTATTTGTTGAACTTCACAACATAGATAAATGTTGTCAAACATTTGACAATTGTTTTGTTTACATTGTTGGGGGAAGAACTTTGCATCTTTCTCTTGTTATAATATGTTGAAAAAACTGCAAAAAGTATTGATTTTAAAATCTAATGTTAGCAGATGAAATTGCCTGGCCCTGCTGAGAGCAGACAACATGTGTCAATTCAAAACACTTGATTGACACTGATTACTACTCTCCTCTTAGCCAAGGCTTTGGCAACATCTTGTGGCATCTTAAGTTACTTCTGCATAGCTGGGAAAAGAATCCGCAGGGGGAAAAAAGGAATTAGCGATTAGCAAACAAGCTGGGATTACTGTTGTACAGGGGTGCCCACTACGTCGACCGCGATCGACTGGTAGCTCAAGGACTGGTCCCAAGTTGATCGCGAGGGGTGTAAAGGAGTTGGGGGGGTGGGAGGTAACCCAAAATATTTGCCTGTCTATGTGCTTGTTATAATATGATATATTTTTGTGTTGGTGAACACTTCACCGTCAGCATCCTATCAGTCTCACTTTCACAAAAAGTATCTAAAAAATAAAATAATAAAGCAGGTCACCTTTGACCTGCATCACCAAAAGTTGTTCGCAGTCAGGAGTCTGCAATTGCAGCTTGCGATCAGAGTTGTTGGGATACCGTATATGTCATTTTCATTTCGAGTTTGTTTCGTGCACAATTTTTTACACGAAACAAACTGAATGAAACGTTTTTCTTTTCTACCCCCCCCCCCCTTCAATTTTGCTGCTGTAGATTGCAAATTTCTCCATTGCGCAACAAATAAAGGTTTTCATATCTTATCTTATCTTAAGAATGGCTATCTGGAGGGCCGAGAGAAGCATTTTAAAACTGTACGCGTGAGCTACAATAGTTAACAGCTAGGCTGCAAAAGTATGTCCCATGCCTCCGCGTCAGGTCTCCACGAAGATAGGCAGTGATTTCCTTACACGAACTTACAAACTTTTGTGTCTGCTTTATGGCTGTAGCTCCTCATGGCATGCGTGTGTAAGTGCGTGCGTATGCGCGTGTCTGCGGTAACGGGTCAATTTTGGGAGGTTGGTTTATAGAAAAGGAGACATTCCGTCAAAAAAGGTGAGACACTCCTGCTATCGAGTTGACAAATCATGGGGGAGGAGGGGGGTACGCTAGGGTGGGATGATATAAATTTCATTCATTCATTCATTCATCTTCCGAGCCGCTTGATCCTCACTAGGGTCGCGGGGGGTGCTGGAGCCTATCCCAACTGTCTTCGGGCAGTAGGCGGGGGACACCCTGAATCGGTTGCCAGCCAATCGCAGTGATATAAATTTGAAAACGCAAAAAACCCTCTCGCAGTAACATTTTCAGAACTCGTCGGAGGACAAAATTTATGTTTTTTCCATAATGTCCCTTCTTTAAATGGTTAAAAAAAACTTCTGCATGTTCTCCAGTACTTTGACGAGGTCATCTTCTCGGGCAGGATTTATGACGGCTTTAAAATGTGCAACTCATCATAATTTTTTTCCACCCCTCAGTGTCCTGCTGCCTTGTGTTAAAAGCCACTCAGACTCAAATCGGACCGGCTCCCTCTCCGACTGCGGGTCGGTGATGAAAGCCAGACAGAAGTTGACGTCCCGCCTTATCTTTCTGCTTGTTTCCACTCCAAACATGTAAAAAGAGAGACACTAACCATCTCTCTCACCGTCTCTTTCCCCAGGATGTGAGTCACGTCAGAAAAAGTTGCCGTCCGACAGGTAAAATTTTTCTCACACGGCCCCAGCCAAGAAACTTTAATTGCTTTACCTTCTCTCTTTATTGGTGTTAGAGCTCATTTTTCATGCAGCTGGACGCAGGGCCACGGTGGCTTTGTGTTCTGGGTGTGCGCTACTGCCACCTGCTGGTTTTCTGGCAAAGACTAACAACTCACAACTTGGGGTGAAAAAAACAGGAATTCCCTCTTTCCCCTGAGTGAACATCATCATACTTCAACACAAAATCAACACAGCCTCCACGTGTTCCATTTTTTGTTGTAGCAAAGCTGACATTTTGATAAGAATTCATTTAAACAGCACAAACTGGGTGTCGACTGATGTCAAGATGTGGGCGTTTTCACACAACTCAAAGTAATTTGCTCTTGACAGTTATGAATTATGTCCTTGACACAAGTCTTTGATTTACTTCCATACTAGAGCAGAAGTTCCAAAGCCCAATTGAAATGAATCAGGAAAAGAGTGTCCTAAAATTACACACCATCGAGGAGAAGACAGAAGTGCAGCGGATCCAGGATGGAATAGGATCCGGGTTGAATCCTTCCAGGAGCGCATAAAGGTGTGGCAAAGTGTGTTGGACTCCAATGAGATTATTTCAATGGGGAAAACTTTCTAAAGTTTCGTTTGTAGTGGCAACAATCCTGGAACTTCTCTGACACATCTCGCACACACAAAGTCGCATGAAGGGAAAGGATTCATATTGAAAGCTGGAAAAAATCGGTATCAACGTACACATTGGTACTTGTCAGATTCAGGTTTTGAATAAGGGTCAATATTTCAAATTTAGGTTTAAAACTGGGGTTTAGGCTCCAATTTAAACTATAAAAAAGGGATGGGTAACTTAAACGGCAGAGTGTCGACAATTTTCATTAGTGCTACTGGGGAGCCACATCGGACCACAAACTTCCAAAGCAGATTTTTGTCAAAAACGCTATTGTAAATATGAACAAAATATGTGCGTACATGCACTAGTCTAACCCAACAAGAAAGGTTTAGTAGCAAACAATAAATAACCACAGTCAGCACTGTATGTTTCCCCCCAAAGCAAAGGGCTTTCTTGGATAAAAAAAATACCATTGAAGGATGGCACAAAACTGCTAAACAAGATCGATGGATTTTTCCACATATAGAATGCGTATGACCGTGTTTCGAAGAATTTTGAGGGGTTGTTGAAAAATATTCAAATGAAAATAAATCAAGGGACCACTCACTCCGAGTGGCCCGTGAGCCGCCACTTGCCCTTCCATGAATCATATTAGTAGATTAAATACAGTGTAAATTAGGGGTAGGATTACAAAGTAGGGTTTCAAACTCACATTAGGGTTTTAAACCAGGGTTAGGGTATAAAATTAGGGTTTCAAAGCAACAAACTTCAACTATACCCCATCCCACACTATTTCCTGTTGTTGTTTGCATCACAACTGGCGTTAAAGTGCAGTAATCTCCCACCAAATTCTTTTCCTCTGGTGTTGTTTTCAATGCAAAGTAAGAGAATGACCACACAGTTTTTCTGTTTGACTAACCCTTGTTTTTCAGCCTTGTTTATTTTTCCTGAGGGTTGGCGACCAGAGGCGTTTATTTGTTTGTGGCCGGCGATAAAATGCTTATCATTAGGGTTCGCAGATTCTATGACACGAGCACTGGAACTGAAAAACGGGGATTTTTGGAAGCAGGATATGAAACAGATTGAAAAACTGGCAGATAATGACGAGCCGCTATTTGAGTTATTGTGATTCGTCGATGACATTAGGATTTTTCCCGTCAGTGTTACGGGAGTGAGCCAGAGGGGTCAAACTTGCTTGCATTGCAAAAGGACCACATTACTGCTAAGATTGAGTTGAAATCTACAGTGGTCCCATTAAAAGGCATGTGAATGCCATTATCTGTTCAAGCCTCCCCCTAAAAACACATGTTTATAAAGTGTTGGATTTTTTTTCATGCAAATAGCATGTAACATTTTTAATAAAAACATACAGTAATAAGAATTTAGCACAAAAAATCATAAGGGTGATTTAATTATATCTCCTGGTATGAAACTTGATCACTGAAAGGCAGTCACGCAGATAAACTCCGAAGAGTTTCACTCGAGTACTCTGTTTGTCTGAGTGACTCTGTAATCTGCAGTAAAATAGTCATTTGTGACAGAGGATAAAGAATACATGCCTGTGAGTATTGTTATATCGTCTGTCCGCATGTGTTGCTGCCAATTTGTGATAAATACCCATGAGAACAAGGCCAATTAGATGCTAGCTTCGTTAGCCCATCTATGGCATTTCCCATGATGTGTTAGTACTGGCTAATGATGAGGCAAAGCTAATAATAATGCACATAGTACAATTTCACAATATACCATTGCTATTGGCATTCATTTTGGAAAATACCCTCATGAGCCTGAAGAAAATAAATAAATTAATTAAAGGATCCCAGTACAACCCTGACCGTTGAACTTGGAGTACTGTATCGTCTGCTTTCTCAGGTAGCTCGGTGCGACGCTCCCAGAGGCCGCCAAGTAGACCTCTAATTGCTTATCGTACTTCAAGCAGTAGCCTTTGCATCATATAAGTTTGTGAGCTTAAAGTGTGGAGCGTTTCAATATTTTGAGGGTCTCTGTGGCCCCTTTGTCGCATTCATTGAAGAAAGGCTGTTTAATTGCACCTTCTCAAGCTGTGCTGTGAAACTCACCTCGTGACTGGGGTGTCTTGTTTTTTAATGGATGTGGCCTTTTTTACCCTGACATTAAAAATAATTGTCGCTAAATAAAACATTAAAAAAAGAAAACTGCTGCAGCGCCTATTGAGGAATGTGAAATGTCTCCCTTTGGCTGAATGTGAATGCTCCACAATGTCGTGTGACACTGATGTTAGATTTACTGCTGAGAAATTTTAAGTTGGTTATTTGAAGAGGGGTCTGGGGGGAGTATATTTGTCTTAAGTTAATGGTTGGGTTAGGGTTACATGAAGTCAAGTATTCATCTTGTTGCTTGAGATAGACGTGTGAGAATCTCATTCAGAACGTTGCAGCTCAGGTTCTCACCAGAACAAAGAGATCAGAACATTTTACTCCAGTCCAAAAGGTTTTACACCAGCTCCCAGTGAGCTTTAGAATAGATTTTTAAAATTCTACTACTGGTCTATAAATCCTCAATTGGTTTGGGTCCTGAATACATTAAAATCTGCTCATGGAATATAAACATAGTTGGGTTCTGAGGTCGGCAGACTCGGGACAGTTAGTGGAGCACAGAGCATAAAGCAAACATGGTGAAGTGGCATTTAGCTGTTATGCTGCATGCAAATGAATAAACTTCCAAGAGAAGTGTAGTCATCCCTGAGCGCAAATTATTTTAAATCCACATTGAAATCTATGTCAGCCCCTGCCCATGCCTTTGATTAAGCGTTTTAAAATGAATTCACTATGCAGTCTTTTTAGATATCTTCACTTACTTTTAAATCTTATGTGTCACTCTGCATTCTTTAAGTAGTTTTGTTCAGATCCTTTTTTTCTGCTTTGTGTTTGAATGTCATGAGTAGTTTTGTTGTAAATGCTTTTTGCCTTTGGTTGTGTGAAGCACATTGTTGCCTTGTGTATGACTAGTCTAAAAGTTAGTATTTCAGGATGCTTTAATTGGTCTTGAGGTGATGATTACTAGAGAGAGGTTTTTGGTTGCTTTGAGTTGATGATTACTTGTGGGAGGCATTTATTTTATCATTTAATTGGGGCACTGCATCTTTTCGAGGGGCAACCATATTCCAGGCTGAACAGTATGCTGGTAAAATTGTATCTTAAAATTCTAACGATAGTGCGCCCTGGACATGGAAGTATATACACAATAAAAATGATATTAACATGACGTAGCTGTTCATGTGATACATATCAGAGAACATTTCCCTGCGATATGAACTCTAGTGGGAATGAAGCGGGATGTTGAATGTGAGCTACCGGTGTGGCTTTATTTGCACAAGAATTGTCAGATAAGCACACTGGCTGGGCTCCACCAATGGCTGCCTTCATGAAGCCAAAGGGTGTTTCCCCTTCCAAACGCCATAAAACAATTGTAGGTTGGCAAAGGTAAAACACGTTATCTCGGGGAAAAGAAGCAAAAATATGGCCGCATCAGGGATCCCAGACACAAACAACACATCAAATGTCAGCAGAATTTTGAAGAGATGTTCTACTTTTTTTGAATTAAAACAGTTCCCAAGTGTCTTAATAACATGTCAGATAAATTTAGAGACTGTTTTGTGGTTGAGGGTGGGGGTGTTATCTCACAAAAATGGTTGACGATATGACAATGAGGGCAAAGCTCAGAGACAGGCATTTTCAGACACTTGTCAATTAGTTTACAGATCTGTGCATGTGGTACATTGCTTGGGTGGGGCCACAAGTGTTTGGCAATCAAGTATCTACTTGTGATCACAAGCTAATGATTAAGAAACTCGATGCAGCTCTGCTTTCCTTTCGACTTTGACATGAATTAAGGCTTAGGTTCAGCAAAGAGCGGAGTTTGTTTTTTTTCTGAAACGTGATACCTATAAATGACAATGCATTGTAAAATCTGAATCGCACGAGCTTTTGTAGGTCAAACTTGAAAACAATCGATTTTTTTTAACTGACATGCTACAAAAACAGGAGAGATTTTTTTTTTAAATCACAGTAAAAATACATAAAGCCATCTCTGATGAAATATTTGCGGTTGACCAGTGTAATCTGTGCATCAACCAGAAATGAAGCTCTGCTTCGCAGTAGGCTTTGACATAATAGTGTTTGTGACAGTTCGCCCGTGACTTCATGTGACTTGGCTGTTCACCCAGCCGAGCTTCAAAGTCATTGCTTGAGAAACTCATGTGGTGGTGGTATAATATCAGTTAAAATACTATGTACATTAACCACTGTTACACAAAAGTGTGGCAGGAACTCAGCTTGCTCATGGACACATTTTCATAAATTGTGGAAAATTTCACACTTGAAAGGTGTGCAAGCACTCCAGAGATCTAACTACCGGTATATGAATAAAAGACAAAATTACATTTTCGATATTATGTCCCCTTTAAAGTTCTATTTTCATACTGATGCTCACTTGACTGCCTACAGTAGTTCTTCATGTGAACGCCACCTACCTCTGGACGCAGAATATTTCCAAAGTGGTATTTGCAATGGATATGTTTCATCTTCTCACAGTTTTTTTGTGTGTTTTTTTTTGGACACCTTTTTGACTGATGAAGCTGGCAAGGACTTTCCAAGAGCGTGGTCAAATTTGCGGGCTGCACCGCACCACTTGAAAATAGTCTGTGTTGATTTTGGTTTGTCTCCTGTCAGGATACAGGAGCAATTAAAAAAGTGTCTTAGTGAGACTTCCCATTAGAAACAGCCGAGTAAAATGGGGAAGACTGATGCAGCATACACGCAGTGTAAAGGAAATACAGGCAAATTTGATAGAATTTGGAAACACCGTCCCTCATAGGAAATAATGGACATAGTAATAATGCATGAAATCGAACTTAGAGAGTGAGGAGGTACTGGAATGTGAATCAACATAGCTGCTCATATGTTGTCACACGCAGAGGGATTTACTGCAAATGAACATACTTATTTCTGCCAGTTCATTTTGCAACAAAAATACACCCTGAAAAGCTCATGTTGTTTCCGTGGTAACCTGGGGCTGCAAATGATAACAGAAAAAAAAAACAGCGAGGAGCGGCAGCAAAAGGTCATCAGACCTCCATCCATTTTCTGATCTGCTTATCCTCACAAGGGTCATGGGCGTGCAGGAACCTATCCCAGCTATCTCCGGGCAGTAGGCGGGGGACAACCTGAACCGGTTACCAGCCAATAGCTAGGGCTCACACAGACAAACAACCATTCGCACTCACACTCACACCTAGGGACAATTTTGAGTGTTCAGTCAGCCTGCCATGCATGTTTTTGGAATGTGGGAGGAAAATTGAATACCCAGAGAAAACCCACGCAGGCACAGGGAGAACATGCAAACTTCACACAGGAAGGCCGTAGCCGAATTGAACCCTGCACCTCTGCAGTGTGAGGCTGACACACTAACCAGTCGACCACTGGGCAAGCCGTCATCAGACCTACACTAAGAAAATGATATTAATTCTGTTAGTCATAAACCATACTTGTGTAAATGTGGTCAATTTCATTTTTCATAATTCTCTGAGTGCTTACCTTCGTGAAAAGTGCCCTATGACTCCTCATCCTCAATATGTAGGGGCCATGCAGAGTAATTTCACCTCAAGAGTGAAGGTCTGGCTGTTTTTTTTTTTGTGTTAGTTTTTTTTTTGTTTGTTTTATGGTGGAGCATGTATGCCCCAAATGCATGTTATCAGCCAAATGGAAATGTTCTTCAGCAACCTCCAATAACCCCTCTCCCCCCCATCTACCTTCTCCAAATATTTGGTTGTAATTGTTGTAGACCATGACCATGTATGTCTCAAAATGTCTGAATCAAAATCACCTGAGCACAGCTGAGCACAGCACCTTTAACTAAGTCTGTTTTTGTCACGTTGCGCCCGAGGCGATGAAAAATCGCCTCGTGCACAACAAAAAATAGCGAGGTGGATCCCAGGAAAAAGCAGACAAGAAAAGGTCTTGTATGAAAAAACAAAGGGTTTTAATACGAACAGAAAGAGCCCGACAGGGAAAACGGAAACAGAAAACGCTGGTCAAATAAGGACCAGGAAATAAGGAAAAACAACCGAAAACGCTCGCGAAAAAAACAAAGAGCGAGGAAGTATTGAGATCAGTAATCTAGAGCAACCACAATCTGGGTGAAACGCGAATAACAATAGTAGAGGCCGTAAGGCAAAAAGGCAGCGCGTAAATACGAACGATGAAATAGCGAGAGAGAGCAATGGCACGGTAAGGAATTCTCCGGCAGTGAGAGGACTGCCGGAGTCTCTTAATAAAGGAGGGAAATCAGCCCGAAATTACGAACAGGTGTGCAGAACAGGCGGAGGAAAAAACCCGCCACCTGCTGGCGGGCACGCGACGTGACAGTACCCCCCCCTCAATGGACGCCTCCCGGCGGACTACCCGGTTTGGATGGATGAGCAGTGTGGAAGTCGCGCAGAAGGGACGGGTCAAGGATCCAGGAGCGAGGCACCCATTGCCGCTCCTCCGGCCCGTAGCCCTCCCAATCGACCAGGTACTGGAAGCCCTTGCCCCTGCGCTGAGAGTCCAGGATGGCACGAACCGTGTACACCGGGTCACCGTCGACCACCCGCGGGGGCGGCGGCGGAGCGGGAGGGGGCGCCAAGGCGCTGGAAGACACAGGCTTGAGCAGGGAGACGTGGAACACGGGGTGAACTTTCATGGAGGCCGGTAGCCGGAGCCTGACCGCGACGGGGCTGATGACGGCCTCGACCTCGAATGGGCCAGTGAATCGGGGCCCCAGTTTGGCAGACGAGCCGGCCAGGCGAAGATCCCTCGTAGCCAGCCACACCTTCTGTCCCACCACATATGAGGGCGCCGGGCGCCGACGACGATCTGCGATCTGCCGGTTCCGGGACGCAGTGCGGGACAACGCAGCCCGGGCCTCTTTCCACACGTGATGGGCCCGCTTAAGGTGGTGCTGTACAGAAGGGACCTCCACCTGCCCCTCCTGGGACGGAAACAACGGTGGCTGGTACCCGTAAGCCGTCATGAACGGCGATCTGCCTGTGGCGGAGGAGACGAGGGTGTTGTGGGCATATTCCACCCAGGGTAAGTGGTCGACCCAGGATGCGGGACGGTGGAGGCACACACAGCGGAGGGCCGCCCCCAGATCCTGATTGGCGCGCTCAGCCTGTCCATTGGACTGGGGGTGGTATCCCGAGGTCAGGCTGGCCGTAGCTCCGAGGGACCGGCAAAACCGCTTCCAGACGCGAGACACAAACTGGGGCCCCCGATCCGACACAATGTCCGCCGGAATGCCGTGGAGACGGAAGACGTGTCTGATGAGGAGGTTGGCGGTCTCCAGCGCCGACGGCAACCTGGACAAAGGCACAAAGTGAGCAGCCTTGGAGAAGCGGTCCACGATCGTGAGCACGACCGTCCGACCCCGGGAAGGCGGTAGGACCGTGACGAAGTCCAGGGCGATGTGGGACCACGGGCAAGGAGGAATGGGCAACGGCTGGAGCAGTCCCGCCGGAGGTTGATGGGACGACTTGCCGCAGGCGCAGGAGGTGCAGGCCTTGATGAACTCCGTCACGTCGCGGCAGAGTTCCGGCCACCAGAAACGCTGGGCGACGAGTTGCACAGTCCGGTTCACCCCGGGATGACACGCCACCTTGGATCCATGTCCCCACTGCAGGACCTCCGATCGAAGGGCAGGAGGTACGAACAGCCTCCCCGCTGGGCATCCTGCCGGCACCTGAACCCCCTCCAGGGCTGTCTGGATCCGCTGCTCAACCTCCCACTGGACGGCCCCCACGATGCACTGGGTCGGGAGGATGGTCTCCGGGGAACGGTCCCTCCCCGCAGGTTCGTGGAGACGGGAAAGGGCGTCAGGCTTAGTGTTCTTGGACCCGGGGGAGTAGGTGAGGACGAAGTCGAACCTGGTGAGGAAGAGGGCCCACCGGGCCTGACGGGCGTTTAGTCTTTTGGCGGAGCGGAGATAAGCAAGGTTTTTATGATCAGTGTAAACGGTAAAAGGCTCCTTTGCCCCCTCGAGCCAGTGCCGCCACTCCTGTAAGGCGGTCACCACAGCCAACAGTTCCCGGTTGCCCACGTCGTAGTTGGACTCGGCGGCACTGAGTCGACGGGAGAAGAAGGCGCAGGGGTGCAGCTTCTGGTCGACTGGAGAGCGTTGGGACAGCACCGCACCCACCCCTGAATCCGAGGCGTCCACCTCTACGATGAAAGGGTAGTCAGGGTCAGGATGTTGCAGTACAGGGGGACTAGTAAACGCCGCCTTAAGTTTAGCAAACGCCGCATCCGCGGTAGGGTCCCACTTAAAAGGGATCTTAACCGAAGTAAGGCGGGTTAAGGGAAGCGCCATCTGGCTGTATCCGCGGATAAAACGTCTGTAGAAGTTGGCGAACCCCAAGAAGCGCTGCAGTTCCTTGCGACTGGTAGGAACCGGCCAGTTAGTGACCGCACGCGTCTTAATGGGGTCCGCTCGTAGCCTGCCCTGTTCTATAATGAACCCCAGGAAGGAGATGACGGGGACATGGAACTCACACTTCTCTGCCTTGACGAAGAGCCGGTTTTCCAGTAAACGTTGTAGCACCAGCCTAACGTGTTGCCGGTGCTCATGTAAGGAACGGGAAAAAATCAAAATATCGTCAAGATAAACGAAACAGAAAAGGTTAATCATGTCCCGTAACACGTCATTAATAAGATTCTGGAATACGGCAGGGGCGTTTGTGAGACCAAAAGGCATAACTAAATATTCGAAATGGCCCAGGGGGGTCTTAAACGCGGTCTTCCATTCGTCGCCCTCCCGGATGCGAACCAAATGGTAAGCGCTGCCAAGTCTAGTTTCGAGAAGACCGTGGCAGATTGCAGTGGGGCGAAGGCGGAGTCTATCAAGGGTAAGGGGTATTTATTCTTGATCGTGATCTCGTTCAAGCCCCGATAGTCTACGCAAGGTCGCAGGGTCTTATCCTTCTTCCCCACGAAGAAAAAACCCGCCCCTAACGGTGAGCGTGATGGTCTGATGAGACCTGCAGCGAGCGAGCTGTTGATGTATTCTGTTAACGCCTCACGCTCGGGTTGGGATACCTGATACAGCCGCGAGGTCGGCAACGGGGCGCCCGCCTGCAGGTCTATAGCGCAATCGTAGGGGCGGTGTGGGGGCAAGGAGCGCGCGCGATCCTCACTAAATACCTCCCTAAGATCCCGGTAGCACTCCGGCACTCCGTCAAGGCAGATCTCCTCGGGGGGCGCGACGGGTTCGTGCTTCCCGACGGCTGAATGTAAGCAGTGCTGATAACAATATTGGCTCCAGCTATCGATTGCTGGGCGCGCCCACGAAATCACGGGGTTATGCGTCTGAAGCCAGGATAATCCGAGGACGATCGGAGCGTTGCGGGACCGCATCACATAAAAACGGCGATGCTCAATATGATTTCCGGATAGTAGAAGCTTTACCGGCTCCGTTCGATGCGTTACTACCGCCAGGAGACGCCCATCAAGATCACGCACCCGCTTCTTTTCAACCAATTCCTCTAAAAAACAACCCAGCTCGGACGCGAGACTAGTGTCCATCAAACAGTCATCCGCTCCCGAATCTACCAGGGCCCAAACCCGCCTTGACCGGGACCCACCGAATACCTCCCCCTCAAGCTCAAGTCTGTTGGGGTGTCCCGGTCGCTTGTCGACTCGCCCAGGCTCGGGGGGCGACGCGCGAGGTCGTAACTCACAGTACTCGGGGTCGGCATGGAAAGACGACCCCGGATAGCTGGTTGCGGCGTGAGGAGGTGGTTGGGCGCTATCTGTCGTAGCACGGTCGCGTAGACGGCGCCTTCCTTCCTCCGCACCAACGTCCTTGCCGCCCAGCTGCATCGGTTCGTCCGTGGTTGCTGTCTCCCGGCCCCGGGAGTGCTCACCGAACCCACGATGTTCCTCACGGTACGTGGTGCGTCGAGACGGATACCGATCACCTCCACGCTCCCGGCCTCGCTCCCTCAGGCGATTGTCCATAAGGAGGGAGAGGTCGATCAGCTCCTCCAAATCGGTGCTGTGGTCGCGGGTCGCCAGCTCGTCCTTGAGTAGTGAGTTCAGGCCACGGCGAAACAGTCCACACAGGGCTCGATCGCCGTATCCACTCTGTGCGGCCAGGATCCGGAACTCAATGGAATAGTCCGCGACCGACCGCCTTCCCTGGTGAAGGGCGAGTAGCCGACCCTCCGCCTCTCTGCCCCGCACGGGATGGTGGAACACCCGACGAAAGGCTGCCACGAAGTCAGGGAATGATGAACGGAGATTCGGCCTGGCGTCACTGGTCGCAATCGCCCACGACGCCGCCGGACCTGTTAACAGACTCATGACAAAAGCCACCTTGGCGGCGTCATTAGCGTAGGCAGACGGCTGCTGGTCAAATACGAGAGAGCACTGGTGTAGGAAGTGTCCACACTGCCCGTGCTCACCCCCGTAACGAGGGGGGTGTGGAAGCGAGGGCTCCCTCGACATAGAGGGATATGAGGAGGGCGCTTCCAGGGTGGCAGGACGAACCCCGGGAGGTGGTGGTCTCCGTTCCTCCACCCGAACTAAGCGAGGTTCGACTTCATCGAACCGATGAGCCAGCATGGAGACCGCGCTGCGGAGTTCCGTAATGGCTTGGCCGTGCTGACTCATTTGTTGCTCTTGTCGGGAAAGAGCGGAAAATATCTTTTTAATGTCTGCGGGATCCATGGTGGCCGGAGAATTCTGTCACGTTGCGCCCGAGGCGATGAAAAATCGCCTCGTGCACAACAAAAAATAGCGAGGTGGATCCCAGGAAAAAGCAGACAAGAAAAGGTCTTGTATGAAAAAACAAAGGGTTTTAATACGAACAGAAAGAGCCCGACAGGGAAAACGGAAACAGAAAACGCTGGTCAAATAAGGACCAGGAAATAAGGAAAAACAACCGAAAACGCTCGCGAAAAAAACAAAGAGCGAGGAAGTATTGAGATCAGTAATCTAGAGCAACCACAATCTGGGTGAAACGCGAATAACAATAGTAGAGGCCGTAAGGCAAAAAGGCAGCGAGTAAATACGAACGATGAAATAGCGAGAGAGAGCAATGGCACGGTAAGGAATTCTCCGGCAGTGAGAGGACTGCCGGAGTCTCTTAATAAAGGAGGGAAATCAGCCCGAAATTATGAACAGGTGTGCAGAACAGGCGGAGGAAAAAAACCGCCACCTGCTGGCGGGCACGCGACGTGACAGTTTTGCTACTGGCATATATTCTTTATCCTCTGCAAATAATAACTATTATTTCTTCAGCTTACTGAGGAGCTGCGACCATCTCCATATACAGTATATTCACACCCACTAATTTTAGACAAACTATTTCTCTGTAAAATGTAGAAAACAGCGCCCCTGCTGGATGTGGTCATGCATAATCCACACTGACTCGGCTCAGAACATGACATTTTCCCACCTCACACTGGCGACAATGCGCTCCACCCAGTTGTAAACCGCAGTCCAAAGTGTAAACTTTAACATGCAGGTGAGGGGGGGAACCAAGTCCAACCATGTGTTCCACATCAGATGATAGAATTAAATGGCTAGAGGTTTAATTAATCCTGGTGGTCAGCTAAAATCATGTAGAATATTTCAAAACGACTGCACGCCTTATGACCCCCCACTACTAAAAAAATAAAATAAAATCTGACATCGTCCCTTCAAAGGCTCATTTCACGGCTGTTATAACACATCAGCACCTGGAGAGAAGACGTGGGAGTGAGCACACATTTGGATGCCAGTCCTGTTTTCTATCCACATTGACGCCCAAATAAGGAATGTCAATTTAGCTGGGATTTTGCTGTCTTCACTGTACAGTCGTAAAGGTATTTTGTGAACGAAAAGTGGCAAGACACCGAAGAAAAATAAAGACTCCATCTTTCAGCTCAGCCTAAACACACCCGAGCACATAAATAATGTGAAGTCAGAGCAATGGACCGCGTTTAAATTTGGCCCTGGTAGCCAAAACATAAATGTAAAACCTTCCTGGACTGCAGCTGGGCTTTTTACTGTACTTCACTGTATAACCAATGGCAACATTAATACGCAATCAAACGATATCAATACAAGAGCCGTTCTCATGATACACTATAAAGTTTGGTGTTGATTGTCAATGCATCAAACAAATAGGTGTATAGAAATCAATATCCCCGGAGAAAACATTTAATACATACAGTCATACCTGGGTTTTCAACCATAACAACCATAATCCGTTCCAGAAGGCTGTTTGAAAACCAATTTGTTTGAAAACCGAAACCACATAATTAAAAAAAAAAAATCTTTATTGAACACGTCTGTTCACCATGGAATGCTAAACGAGGAAGCGTCACTTCCTCGTCAACCCGAGGAAGAGTCACTTCCTCATGTAAGGAAGCCGAGAGGAGTCAAGTGACGCATTCAAGTGCGTTCAGTTTGTTCGAGAACCGAAATTCGGTTGTCATCCGAGGCATAAAAAACTCGAAATTTTTGGTCGAAAACCAATTCAGTCGAGAACAGAGACGTTCGAATACCGAGGTTTTATATTTCAACAAGCCATCTTGCTAAAAATAGCAATACATAAATATCATTCAGAAATGTAAAAAATAAAAAAACATGATTATAGGGCTGACAATGGAAGTGATGAGATGCTTTTCAAATTCAAACCATATGCAGTAAACTAAATGTCATGTAGCAGTGGCATTTTGCTACATGGATAAGCTTGCTAAATGAAATCAGTGTAAAATAAAAGTCCAATACATGGTAGAAAAAGTACTCCTTCTGCAAGACGTAGGTGGCCCTGAAAGTTCTAAAACGAGAGAAAAATTGCACTGGAGCTGGCCACTTGTGTTCCACTGCTGCTTTTAAGTGCAAACGAGACAGGCGAACAAACTTCCCAAACAAAGGCATTCACCTTGTGGTCTTTCGCCATTGAAAAGCTGAGCTCAATCGAGCTCTTGCAGTCCCTCATTTCCTGCTATTGACCGCAGTTCTGTTGTTTTCACCCACTCGAACAATAACTTGGCACCAGAAGATATGAACGGCGGGCAGTGGCATGTGCAAATAAAGAAGCCCGAGTACGATTTATGCAAAAAAAAAATCATGGCGAGTCGAGTACTTTGTACTTGATTTCTTCATTTTGGTGTACGTACACTAACTGGGCGTCCACCCAGTCAAGAGTACATCTGCCAAACAATGTTCATTGTCTGTATTTAACACCTTACCAATGTTTTTTTTTGATTAAATAACTGGTGAATTCATTGTAAATATTCATATACATAAGAACAAAAACCTATGTTCTGAATTTAAAGATTAATTATACTGTATGATTCTATTATTAAATTTATGAGAATGAGAATTAATGTGTAACATTAATAGATACTAATTGACACATTTTACTTTCTACCTCATATAATGTGGATACAAAAAGTTTACAAACACCTCTTCCAATGCCAGATATTTGTGATAAAAGACAAACAAAAAAGACAAATCATTTCTTAACCGATAACCTGTAGAGCTGGCAGTAGTGCGCACACCCTCATAAATAGGGATGTGGCTCCGTTCAGATTAACCAGTAATTTCTAAGCTCCTGTTAATTGGGAGCCAGCACAAACCTGCCACCATTTCAAGTGCCTCTGTTACACCCAAATCAAGTTCAGCTGTTCCAGTATACTTCTCCTGTTCAAAAACATGGCTTTGGAATCGGGGGGGGGGGGGGGTGGGGGGGGTATCCATTTTACAGCCACTGTTGATTCATTGGTTTTAAAAATCTAATGAGCACAAGTGTGGCTCACCTTGATCTTAAATATTTGTTGTGCTGCAATTCCAGCTCCGGCCTCCCTGTGTGGAGTTTGCATGCTCTCCCCGGGTATGCTTTCCTCCCACATTCAGAAACCATGCATGACAGGTTGATTGAACACTCCCTAAGTTGTCCCTCAGTGTGAGTGTGAGCGCGGATGGTTGCTTTTCTGTGTGCCATGCGATTGGCTGGCAACCAGTTCAGGGTGTCCCCTGCCAACTGCCGGAAGTCAGCTGGGATAGGCTCCAGCACACACCCCTCCAACCCTTGTGAGGATAAAGCGGATCGGATATGGATGGATGCATTTTTGTTGTTTTTTTATTTTGTTTTTCTTATGTCGTGGTTGAGTACCTTTTTTGTGGTTTCTTCTGACGTTAACTCACTTGACATTATTCCCTATGGAGGAAAATAATGTCGAACGGCTTGTATTGTAATCCATTTTGGAGGGTCCATGGTGCTTGACAACTTTGCACGGTCAGAGCTACAGTTTCAAGTCACAGTTTGTTTTGGTGCACAACCTCTCTGCAATAACAAACAATGGCGTGCAATCTAGGCCATAATAGCTCTTGAGAAATGCATCTCAAGGGACTTCTGGCTAACGTAAAAGAAGTACAGAAAATGTGGTATTAATGTTCTCGTTTTTTCCAGAGTCTCCTGCCAATAAGAACTCCGCAAACCAAAGAACGCGTCAAAGATGAGTGGAAAGGATCGGAGTTTGTCGTAACTAGAAGCGAGTGAATGTGAATGTGATATTTGTTGAGATATTGAGTAAAAACATCCCAATATCCCCTTGAGAAGAAAAAAATAAAACTTGACGGAATCATGATTCTGTTTGGTTTTGTCCAGCACACAGAACCAAACACTGTGATGTAATATGTGAAATCACGAACTTTTTTTTTTTTTGGTGGGGGGCGTGAGGGATTGAATTTTCATTGAGACCCAACTATGTTGTATTTCTTTGCGGAGCTTTATTACATTTATTATACATCAGCACTTTAGTTTTATTGCACTTTATTTAGTTGCATAAGGTGTAATAGGCAAGTCATTGTGAAGGGCTTGTGGTGATTGCACGAGGCACTCAGGTTTAATTTATGGACCCAAAAAAAAAAAAACAACAACAACAAAAGCACCACAGTGATCAGTAAGAAACACATTTGCAGCATTTATTTATTTATTTATTTATTAAATATCTATCAAATAATGGCCCGGCGTTTAAAAACATTTTTTGTTCGTAAAAACAAATCGTTTTTATAAGCCTTACGTGCGCCTAATTCGAAAATAAGAACCATTTATGTGTCTTGTTGCATTGCAAACTGGAAAATTTGTGGTCCCGGCTTAACCGTTTAGGACCATTAGCATTCTCAACATTGGTAGGCATAATCACATGTCAGAAAAGTGAAGTCATTAATGGTGTCGTAATTTCACAAGGACAGTGAATGAGCAGAGTGATTTAAAATGTGTATTGTTGTTGTATAATGTCATGTATTCGTTTTAAAATTAAAAAAAACACACATCAATGCTCTGGAATGAGATTATTCAGGCTGATGCAGGTGTCCTTATATTCTTGAGCGGCCTGATCGTAACCGAATAGAACATGCTTTTCACTTATTTGAAGAACAAATTGAAGGTAGTAAGATAAACGGAGAAGCAGCAATGAAGGCCTTTTAAAAGCAAATACTTTGAATGCTCTTTAATTCCAAAATCAGTTGCCTGATCTCAAGCCAATAAAGCTTGCTGTTCGGAAAACAAATGTGAAGACAGTGACAAACGCAAAAGCAAGAATGCACACTTTCAGAAGACAAGGCAGTAGCCTCACCTGAACCAAAGAGAGCATTCTTTTCAATTACTGAATTGAATACAAATACGAAGACCCAACACAAAGAAGCATAGAAGAAGAAGGTCCATCCTCTAATATAGCCAAGTTGCCTATTTTCAATTCAATAGTGGGTTTTCCTTCTTTATTTTTTTTAAACTGAAGACAAAAGTGAAGGCTGCATGACTTTTTGAAAGCAAGGAATAGAATATTCTTTCGCAGCCAGGTCTGGGGACTGATTCACGCAACATTTTTTGAAGGCGCTGCAAAAAAACAACTAAAACATTCCTCAACGGCCAAGCTGCCTGTTTTTTAATCCAACAAAGCAGGTTTTCCATTTAGTGAAGACAGCAAGCAGCAAGTGAAGGTCCTAGCCGAGCCTTTTGAGAGAGAAAAGTTGGGAATCATTGACTGCATGGAATTTCCATTCAATAATTCTGTTGATGGCTCAGTTTGCCCTAAAAAAAAAAAATAATAAAAAAAAAAACACCAGCAGCGGGCTTGGAATTTTTCACAAAACTGTCAACCAAAGATAATTAGCTTGCAGCAGGGGAGGGAGGTGACTTTGCTCAAGTGCACTTGAAGGTTGCATGAGAGCTGTTTTTCTTCTCTTTTTTTTTATTCTGTGCTTCTTTTTACCAGCTATCCCCCGCTCCTATTTAAACAGACAACCATGAGAGCACAAGGTCACTCCCCCCCCAGGTCAGGCCTGCATGCCACATGGTCATGTAGTCGACTGCAGAGCCAAATGTAAATATAGCACTTGTTAGTCTTTGCCTTTAACAGGAAGTCAAGCTGGGCTACCTTCGCCCATTAGGTTCTGGCAAATGAAAAGACATAATTCACATTATTAAGATGGTCGGGACAGAGGTGAGGGAAGGGACGGTGGGGGTCGGGCAACCTGCGATTGTCACACACTGCAAATACTGGAAAACTCTCACCCTGCCTCCTGATTGAAGGTGTCAGTATGTCCTCCCTGGCTATTGCAACAATGTTGAAGTCTTTTTAGAAAAAAAATAAAGAAAATAAAAACTCACACGTGAACTTTAGCTGCTTGTTTTTGCAGATAAATGTTTCCTTTCATTTCTCTGTCATGAAGACCTGCTAATTTTCATTGGACAGCCTTGAAATATGGAGAATTTCATCCAGGGTTCATGGACTTTTACCAAAGTTGAGATTGCTGAACCCATTCAAACTGTCTTGTTAACCAAAACTCTGGCAGGTATGAAAAAGTCTCTCGGATGAGTTAAAATGTGGCACCTTGCCGAAGGATGTAAACCAGTTCCGGTTTGATCCTGTGTTAATATTAGTGGAGGCGTAACTCAAAAAGTGGCACAGAAGCACCCCACGGGATTTTTATGACAATTTAGCCCCCCAAATTGAATTCTTGTAGGAATGTCTGTCACATTAAATCGGTCCGTGGGGCAAAAAAGATTGGGGACAGCTGATTTTGACTATTTCTGGTTACCGTTTCAAGAAAAGTCAGCCCTCGAAGCCAGTTTTGTTAAGCAACATAAAATTTGGTGTCTATCATGAATGGACCTACAAAAAAGTTTCAAGAGGCTATGCCAGAAAAGACAGCAGTAGTCTGCATTTTTGTTTAAAGTGGCCCCTTTGGCTACTTGCAGGCGGCAAACAAGAGAAAAATCTATAAAAATGCAGGCCCCAAATCCAGTTTTATTCAACAACATGATGTTTGGTAGGCATGTCGATCATGAGTTGTACCACAAAAAAGGTCTCAAGAACCAGTGCCCCCAAAGAGACTGGAGGGCTGCCATTTTAGGGACCTGTGTTCAAGAAATTTTGTTTAGTGGCTAAAAAAATTGAACCACATCTACAAAGACAAATGGATAGCAACCAATTTAGGTTTCATCATTGTGTGTGGATGGAGCACATTTGACTCTACCTGAACACAAAACTCAAATACCTGCAAAAAGGTATATTCACATAGCGATGTAAGGCCATATTAAAAAAAGGAAGAAGGACAACATTTTTCATGTTTTCTTTCTGACCGACACGGACAATCAAATCTGCAATTTTTGTTACGAACTCGGATAAACCGAGTAAGGGAGGGGGATCCAAAAAACGTAGACAAAAACAAGGTCTCCGATGTAAAGACAATTTAAGGTCTTAATCGAACCGAAAATAAGTGAGAACATAAAGCGCTGGTCCAAAATGAGGACCAGGAGGTAAATCAAAAACGACTAACAAAAGGTGCTTGCACAAAAGAGCAAGAAATGAAAGTAAAGCCCACCTACTACGAACGAAAAACAATGTAACACTTTGTACACGCATGAAAAGCCAGATCATCAAAACAAAATAGTACTTACACAAAAACTTGATACCGAGACTACACACGAAAACACGACGAGGTCAAAAGTCACTAGTCAATGAGCAATGAGGAAAGCAATGCCATAAACAATACTCCCACAACAACAGGTGTAGAACGTAGGAGTCCTTAAATATTGTCTCTATTGATTAACGATTGCCAGCAGGTGTGCTAGGAAGACCGCTCATGCCACCTGCTGGCCAGACCGCAAAACCGAAACGTGACAATTTTTCCACAATACAGCTACAGAATCGGGGCATTTCATTCCCGATTATGCTCATAAATTTCACGGCTGCGCACAATACTAAATAACGCAGAGCTGTTCGAGCCGCGCAGGTGTGGTCGACGTCTATCGGGAGTTAGCCGTCAGCAGTCAGACTTGGAAGGTTGCCAAAGCATGTTAAACCGTAGCCCATTTTGCAGTCCTAAATTATATGGCCAGCATGGAAAAATATGGGCGAGTCATGGAGTAAAAGTGGAGTGGAATCAAAGATTGTCTTGACATATAACAAATTAGATTTTTGGACCAACAGATGAAAAGCAGAGATTGTGAAACAAATGAGACAATAAATTAAATTGGTTTAGCAAATGACAATTTCTATGCATTGCATTTCAGGAATTGGGAACATCCCGGGGAGCTTCTTTAATCTGAAATCTGCCTGATCTTCCTTCCTGTCGGTGCATCCAAAGCCAACTTAAAGTCAGTCGGCATCTACGACACCTTTATCATGCACTCGCGTGTACAGCAGTTCTCGGTTGACGTCGATGTTCCATTCCCATAGCAGCAAACTTGTACGTAGTTTTGATTGCGCCGTAGTCCATCACGAAACTACATTGAAACGGTGTAATTACAGTAATTAATTAAACAATTAAAATTACAATTAATGAAAAACACTTGTAGGGTCACACATCTAAATCAATAAAATGAAAAACTGCTTGTCTGACAACGCTTTCGTGTGCTGTTTGCCAACGCTTTCGTGTGCTGTTTGCCAAACAATTTCAACTGGACATGAGTACTTCAACTCAGTGTTGCAAAAAGCCAAAGCAAAACAGTTAATCATTCGCTGAAATGAGGTGACATGATCAAATCAGACAGTTGTGTGGACTTTGAGGCACTTTTCCATCTTCAAGTTACTCAAAGCGTCTACTCATTCATCTCCTGATGACTCAGTATCTTGCTCAAGGACACCAACATGGTCACAAGGGCTGGGGATCGAACCCTCAACCTTCCTGTGCAAGGGGGCCAACAGGAAGCTCAAGGGCAAAATTCACAACAATTGACAGTTTCAAGTGATGTGGTTCGCATCACACTCGGAACGAAAACACAGAGCAACCTAAAAATGACATCAAATAGCTTTGTTGTCAATGAATAGTAGACTCTACCCAGGATTTGTTTTCCAAAAGACTGTGCCTGCACTTCGAGCAATAGCAGGAACGTTACCTTTTTTTTCTTTTTTTTTTAATTTACAGGAAATGGACACTGACTTAATTCACGTCTTTATTCACTCCCACTTCATTATATATTCATGGACTGGACCCCTCCCTTTCATCCCTCTCTTCTTCCCGGTGCTGCACTTCACCTTAAACCCCAATCTCAAGTGGTTACGTCTAACTGAGCAGCAAGGAAGCGGTTCTTTCGGGCGAGTGTTGTGCGAGCTTGGATGAGAAATGAAGATGAAGCAGCAATGCAGGGGCGAGGGGTGAGAGTAAATGGCCGCAAAGTGGAACCAACGTGCCCTCGAAATGGCCATCTGTTGGGGTGTCAAGTTGCTTTTGTTCGGTTAACCACGTCTTCGAATGGCTTTCTCTTGCCTTCAGGGCGTCTGATGATGTACGAATGGACTCAGAGTGGAGAATAGAGTTTCAGCGATTGCAGTTTCGATCATTTAAATCGTTTTTGGCCAGTGAATTATTCAGACTTGACTCATTTTACCCTGCTACCAATCATCCCAAGTTGGAAGGAGTGTGACGAGAAGGCCCCTTTGGTATCTTTGCTATGATTTTTTGGGGGTGTTCAACGGGCTGCAAAACACACCAGTTTTGCAAGTGCATGTATGCCAGTAAAAATGAATGAATATTAGGGCTCCAGAAGGCAACCCTTCAAAAAAGTGGATGAGTCACACCCCTGAGAGAGTGAGTCTCAGACATCAGTTTCACTGAGTGACGGGCCATTGGGTTGACATGTCTATCATAACAGGACATGAGAAAAAAGTCTCAAGGACCTTTCATGAATGCAAATAGAGAGACCAAGGGGCTGCACATTGCTAAATGCAGCTTGAAATGTATTTATAGTACATTTCTGTCTCAAACTGATTCTAATCCGGCAACAGAGTCTATCACTCCAATTGCTCCACCTAATAAATCATAATTTGGTATTATCGGTGTTAGAGCAGATGTGATTTGAATTGGACAGTCAAGCAATTCTGAAGACCCTACAGTAATTTCTCATTGTTTCTAGCACAAGACACAAACAAATCTGAATTTTTGTTCCTGCCCGACACTGAAACTTTACTACTTCTAAATCGAACAGATATCAATCAATCAGAATGTAAGACATCAAAATAACAAATTTCAACTATGACCACAGCTGACCTGACAGACGGGCAGGGAATTTCGGAAGGCACATTTTGCTTGTGGAAAAACAGAACGCACACGTTGTCACCCTCACGATTGTCATCTGCCTCCAATGAGACCGACGAGAGGGGTTTTCGTCTTGCAGCAGATTCCTTCTGCTTCGTAGCAGTTTTCACATCCACTTTGATTAAAGATTCCTTTCCCATGGAAGAAAAAACTGCCCATCTGTCTTCCAGGTATTTGTTAAAAGCTACATGAAGCAGACATTATGGAGCATATATCATGTTAAATGTCTAAAGACAGCATCAAAGTATGAGTCAGGTCTAGCTACTCGCAGATAAGGACTCATTGAAAGCATACTCTTCAGTATATCATGTTTTCCGCCTGTTATGTCTGCACCGTACATTCATTCCAGTTCGAGTTGTCACATTAAGAGTGTGACTTAATTTGACATCCACGTTTAATTTGGCTGAAGGACCATTCAGTAGGACGACCGGGCTCGATGAGATCGAGCCTTTCCGTTCATATCGCACCACGTTGGCTCCTTTGAAACAAGTGGAACATATGAGCATATTTCTGATAACAAATGGGCCCCCAGAAGCATGCGTTTGGACTGCAATGAGTTGCTACTGTCTGTTTGATTCTTTTTTTTAAAGCAATAAGAACAGTGAGCTCAAGCAGGCGGAGGGGATGAAGGTGATCCCTCTCCACCTTCCAAAAACGACTCCCCTGGGCGTCAATATGTCCATGTCTGGAGCCGTACGATTGGTCAAGTTTATTCCTGGTGACTTCCTGGTACTCTTCTGCATCCCATTTGACTGTTTACTCCGTCTCGTCTTTTGCCTTTCTGTTAAAGCTGCTTCTCTGCACTCAGCTATGTGGCCAAACTGCCAGCACGTAGCCTTTTTGATTTGAGTGCAGTACATGTGGTTGAAATCTGAGGCGGGCGGCTGAGCTGCCAAGCCACAGGCCTCGTAATGGAGAACTGGCGCAGGAGAATAAGCCATTGTTCTAGATGCTAGTCACTCGATGGAGGAGTTGGGAAGGATGGAGGGAGGGGTAGGGGGGTCCATTTGGAAGTTTACTCTTGCCTAACGCGGGTCAAAGGAGAGCCTCATAATCTCGTTGAAAATCCAGCAACGGGGCGGGAGGGGGTGGGGGGGCAATGGTGTCTGGAAATCATTTGTAGGGACATGATGCAAAGATGTTAGTGAGGCAATTGCAAGGGGTTGATATTCTGCTGTCAGGCAGACTTCAGGGTAAAATAACTGGAAGTTCAACCATTCTGCTTCAAGATGCAGTGGAACCCCCTTTTATTGCGGGAGATCCATGTTCCAGACGTGAAAATTCATGATTACGGAGAGACATTTATTTATTTATTTATTTATTTATTTATTTATTTATTTATTTATTTATTTTTCTTTGGGGTTTTTTTTCCCACCCACACACTTGAGGCACACGTACACCCCCCCCCCCCCCCGCCCCCTTCGCAATATAGCGGACTGTCATTGGCACTTCTTGGTTTCACATTTAACCTGAAATGGGAGTGACACACAGCTTGAAGAAAGCATGCTTTGCTTCCTATTTGGAGAACATTGTGAGCAAGAGAGGCATGAACGAATACTTGGAAACGTGCGTTTTAATACGCTTAAGTGTGCTTTAGGATCTTTACATTTGAACAAACAAAATATGAAAGTATAAAATGTAGTTTGATATATGCCTGAAAGAAGCAGGGCCTGGTGGGATATGATGTCTGCGCGTGAGTGCCTGGGCATGAGCTGGAGGTGTCAGCAGCTCCAATATAAGTGTGCGAATCGTGTTAGTGTTTTAGTGTTCTCTAGTGTTCCAATAAATGTCTGAAAATTGTATCAGTGACTGCGGCCCTCCTTTTCGACATGTTACCGTCGGAATGAATGACTATTGTCCCCTTTTCCCCTGTATGGATTACATGGACTTCATGGCTATTAATCCTCCCACGATACTCACATGTGCGATGTTCTACACAAATCCACCAACGCATTTTAACAATAACATAAAAAAAAGCAAATCGCTTTTTTTTTTATGCGAGACACTCGTCATGCTGTGTTTTAGTGCTTTAGCATTGTAGTGTTTGGATTCCCTCCACTAACTTTCATCAGGACTATTGTCCTGCGCACCAGACAGCTGTTTTCGGTTCTCTTAAAGACCAACTGTGAACTGTCTGCCAGTACCACACAGTTGGCCACTTGCAGGCGAAGACAGTGGACATGGTTCTCGGAAGTCCAGGCGGACCAAAACAAAAAGAAATTAGCGAATGAACAGCTGGTCCGGGGTACTGATGGAACGCCAACGTCTGGATAAGCAACCGCTGGCTAATCGAATCCACATGTCAAGCATGTTTGCTTGTTGCCGAATGAACAGTAATGGTAAATTCCTGATCATCATGATCTGTTGCGCGATTGTTTTATAGACTGTGTAATAAAAGGAGAAACTTTTGAGTCCGGATGGGCTTCCATACAAGTGATTATAAATACATCTGCTTCTGATTGACCCCGCTTTACTCGACAAACCACAATCCGTTTTCAAGTTAACAACAAAGTCTGACGGGTGCAAATTCCTGTTGTTAAGTCACACCAGAAGCGACACACTCCCCAGTTAATTACCCTTCGGCCACACCTTAAGATTCTGCCAATTATCAGCTTTCAATTTGTCTTTAACTCACACTGTTTACACACTGTCACACTTACTGTTTATTGTATATGTTAAATCGCTCCATGTACAGCACTTTGTGTGCAGCGATGGCTGTTTGAAAGTGCTCTATAAATACTGTTGACTTGACTTGACTTGACTTGACTGTGGCGTTAGAAAATTACAATCATGACAATACGTCGTAAAAAGTTGTTGCCGACACGGACGGAGAGACCGGTAGCCTGCTGAGAGCCCTGCTTAACCTCACGTACAGATAGATGCTTTTTTGATGTGATGTTGAGCGCTAACCTCCATCTATTTTTCAAACACGTTTGTGTGTGTGTGTGTGTGTGTGTGTGTGTGTGTGTGTGCGTGGGTGTGTGTGGGTACGGGCGTGGGCGTGCGCGTGCCACAAAATTGCATGTCATGATTTCTCAAAATTTGGTGTGATGTGGAGACACTCAGTCTAACTCTTTTTGATTGATTCATACAAAAAATTTGAAACAGTCGAGAGGCATCAGGTTTTGGTGGCCTCTTGTGGCACTTTTTACAGCAAGAGCACAAATCTATGCCGATAGCCACAAAGAGAAGAGTTATTCAGCAACTAGCAAACTGCAAAAAAGCAGATGTTCACTCCATATTAAAAATTGGTACGCATGTACCTCACTTTCGTGTCCAACGGAAATATTCACTTTTAATTTCTCATTCTCAGTCTACATCATTACAAAAGATGAGGATTTCTTATTAAACCTCATTGTCATTTGTATTAAATGGAAGTGGACAATTTTGTTAGCAATTTATGAGCACATGTTGGACCTTTACTTAGCAACATGAATCAGATAGCAAGATGACTGTAATGTTTTTTTAAATTTGTGAGTGTGTTGATATCAACTGACATTTCACGATGAATTGTTAAAGTTGACGGCATCCAACGAGACAAAAAAATAATACGAAACATTAATCTGCAACTTACCATTGTTTCGGCCTCCATTTAGAGATGACAAAATGCTCGTCGTAATGTCACTCAAAGGATCAGAGGAACCTTATGGGAAAATGTGAATCTGAAAATAGAATCTAGATCAGGGGTGGGCAATTATTTTCCCGGGGGGGCCAAATGAGAAGCAGAAAATATTGTGGAGGGCCGGGCCAAAAGTTAGGAATAGAAATAGAAAATAAAGAAGATAGCACAATGTCTTTGTATGCAAGTCATAATGTAACATTCTCCTCCACCATCACACTCAGCACCGGTTCTCCTCAAGGATGTGTACTGAACCCCCTGTTGTTCACGTTCTACACATTTGACTGCTCTCCGACTCTTATTAGCGGTCCAGTTTGCGGAAAGTTTTTAACATGATAACAATCAAACCATTCTAGGAAATGTTCATTTACTCGGGCCACAGGCAATTCACTCTGAGCATGGAAATTGCCAGAATCGGACTGAGTAAGAATCGCTTCCTTTTTTTTCAAAGTCTCGTAGATTTGGGTCTTTCCGACTCCAGGCGTCTCCTGAATGGTTCGTACTTTGGTACCCGCTTCGTTTAATCAGATACATATCCCTTTCCCTTCCATGGTCAATACTCTCTCCCTCTTTCTTCGTCTTCCCCTCCCTTCCTGTGCTCTGCAAGTTGAAGTAACTGTGCCACCTGGTGTTGAAATGCCTGTCATTACGAGTCCAAGCGAAAGGAATGCAATCAAACCATAATTGTGCACCAATCTTCGGTGGGCCGGATTAAAAAGACCAAGGGGCCGGATCCGGCCCGTGGTCCGTAGTTTGCCCACCCCTGATCTAGATGTTCAAAATGACCTTTTTACATAGAACTCGCAGACAACAAAAAAAATCATCCTGTACATCCAATGGGGAAAAAATGAAAAGGGAGAAGGAAGGAAACACTTTTTCAAAGATTTGACCACTTATTTTTCTGCTTCATTTTCATGATGACTCAGTAATTCTGATGAGGACGCCAAAGGTTTGCAGATGAGGTGGTTATCTAGGAAGGTGAGCAATTTGGTGCGGATCCTGTTTGGCCTTGGAGGAGACTGTAGCTCTCGAATGGCTTTTAAACACTTCCCCATACGTGAATCCCATTGGTATGAATTCCCATATGTTTGTGCGGGACCGCTGCTTTGTTGATTCTTCCACCGGGCACCCAGTCTCAAGGCCAAAGTAACACCCGGGGAGAGAGAAAGAGAGAAGCTGGGTTTCCATGTTGTCATAGCTGACGGAGGATAAATGAGCTCTTCTAACATCACAGCAGAAAACAGTCACTGTCCGATAGGCCAGCTGTTTCCTACCTCTGCGCATTTCCTCGCAGGGTGACACTTGAAGTAGACCTGGAGTAGTGTCATCCAACTCAACAAGCATAAAACGCCAGAAAACATTGGCACAGCACACAGAAGCTCCTCGTTTTGCCCTGCAAAAACACAAGCCGTCTGAAACTATGTCATCTTTACAGTTTTGTTCTTTGTTTCCCGAACTTTATTGTTTTGATTCCCACACTGGTCTTAGCTGGCAGATGGCAGCGAGCGTCAATTTGGGGCTAACAATCAATGCAAAAATCATGTCTACGATTGCGTCTGAACATTATGGGATCAGAATAAATAAGACATCTTCCTGGGGTGGCATTTAGCTGAGGGGGGATTCAACTTCCTCAATCCCTTCCCATTGAAGAACAATTTTCATTGGGCATCAAAATGTCTTCAAATGGGAAAATATACCAGAAGTGAGTATTACCCGGGGGGGGGGGGGGGGGGGGGGGGGAAACGTCTGCACCACCCACTCATATTCATGAAGTTGAATTTGTCATGGGACCTTATATATGGCTGCTAATATTGCCTCATTCTTGAACATGTTGCAGTATTGCTATCCGTTCAACTTGTGTTTGCAGCACGAGTGACGCTGAAACTGTTGGAATCAAGCCAGATTTTCTGTGAAAACGTCAACCATCTGATGCTGTATGCTTGTCAGAATCACAGTATTGTTATGATTCATGCTATACATGTTGAACTATGACTTGAATTTGTTTTGGTGTTCAATTACAGTTTGACGTAACCATGAGAGGGCAGGAGTACCACTCGTAAGTGTTACAATCAAGCCAGATTTCTGGCAGCAAACAACGCGAGCTGCTGTCTTACTCTTTGGGTGAGTTAGACATAGTAATAGTAAGTTAAAGATCTGTGAGAAGAAAGACACCCGTGCATGCTGCATTTGCAACTAAGCAAAAGTGAAGCGAGAAATTTTATTTTGCATTTGGCATTTGGTATCTCATTATTATTGCTCTGATTTATATTAGTTGTGCTCGTGTAATTTATGTTCCGTCCTAGTTTCAGGTAGCAAATGTGAGAGACCTGTTGGCAGGGGTGACCCTCAAGTTGTACTTACTGCCACCTGTTGCCTTGTTTTTGTAAGGGGACACACTACAGCAGATGGACAAAGCCCCTTTTTGAGAAGATGGAATCTCAGACTGCTCTCACTGAATTTTGTCACCTCTGACATGTACTGTAGCAACAAACCTGAGATTTCCCCCAGGAGACTTGAAATGCGCTTGGTCACAGTAGCCCGGCCGCCGCCGCTATGGTTGGCTGCCCCCCCGGTCTGTACCGCAAGATCCACATGTGCACACGATTAGGGCGGCATGGCAGATAATCCATAAAGTTCAGAAAGCATTTGATGTGATGGATGCCACCGCGCTGCCCTCTGCGCTCACAGCATCATTAGTAGTCACAATGATGCGGGTGATCCATACCCATTGCAAGCAGAGGTGTCAGCCGATGGATGGCGCGCAGAATGTACCCCCTTCACACTGTTTCCCCTCTTGCTGAACCACAGAAGTGGAAAGTATCAAGGGACAAATACGTTGGTTCTTACACCTAAATTGACTTTTTGTATATATATGTTAAAAGAGTGAGAGAGAGAGAGAGAGAGAGAGAGAGAGAGAGAGAGAGAGAGAGAGAGAGAGAGAGAGATAAAGAGGGAGAGACATATAATCAAACAAGAGGCTTATTATAAGTTGTTTTTCCACAGATAATTAGGCCTGTATCATTTAATTGTCTGCCTACCGGTGTTGCTGCCCCACTTGTTTCAATCACAACTGGTTAATACACCCCGTTGATATATTTACAGAGTCATATCCTGCCTATTTTCGATCTCTCCTGAATCCAACACACCCGATTCATTTTCCCTAGCCCTGCTTTAGCCTATCAATGGAGTTTTGCTTTGTATGTTAGCGTTAGAAGAGCAGACTTTTTGGTGGTAAAATACAACATAAGTATTGTTTTATGTTTAGTTTGACAGTAACCTGGAGTGGCAATAAACTACATGTAGCCTCTATTCTGAGGGAAATGTTCACTATCTGCCACTACTGTGAAAGTAACTGAAGAAGCAAGATTATCCCCATTCTTGGCCTTATTTAAGAGAATTGTTTCATGTTGCTGAAAAGAATAACATTGGTTTTTAAGTTTTAATCTATAAAAAATGTGCAATGCAGACTTTGCCAGGCGTTGTAATTCATAGCTCCGACCTTTCAGAAAATATTGCCAC
This sequence comes from Hippocampus zosterae, assembly GCF_025434085.1. NCBI lineage: Eukaryota > Metazoa > Chordata > Actinopteri > Syngnathiformes > Syngnathidae > Hippocampus > Hippocampus zosterae. The sequence continues at coordinate 35,448,018 of NC_067451.1, forward strand.
CTGTTGCTGAACCAAACCATCCATCCATCCATCCATTTTCCGATCCGCTTTATCCTCAGAAGGGTCGTGGGGTGTGCTGGAGCCTATCCCAGCTGTCTTCGGGCATTAGGCGTGGGACACCCCGAACCCGTTGCCAGCCAATCGCAGGGCACACAGAGACAAACAACCATTCACGCTCACACTCACACCAAGGGTCAATTTAGAGTGTTTTGAGTGCCATGCATGTTTTTGGAATGTGGGAGAAAACCGAGTACCCGGAGAAAACCCACGCAGGCACGGGAGAACATGCAAACTCTACACAGGGAGGCCTGAGTTAGCATCAAACCCATGACCTCTGCATTGTGAGGTTGACATGCTAACAACTGGACCATTATAAATGGTCCAAAATATACAGCAGTACTATGTTACTTTTGTTATTTTTATATTTATAGGATTGTTCTATAATCATTATTACAAAAACCCGATGGGGCAAGGAAACAAAATGAGAAAAACAATAACAAGAAAAAAATTCAGAATCAGCACAAAAAAAATGAAGGCAGAAAAGTTTAATTGAATCTCGGATTAACCCCCCGCCCCAAAAAAAACAAGTAAACACTTGTTGAACTGTTGAACAGCCTTAAAACCAACATGTTCTGGCCTTAAAAATTGGGTTTAATCTGAGGAGAAATAAAAGAACGAAGACCATATGGAAGTAAAGTTTCTTTTTTCGTTGGTCATTAGATTATTTCACATGTTGTGTTACTTAGTTCTGGGAACACAATTTGATAAAAGTCAAACCCACGTTACAAGCCATATGTCACGTTATTTTTCTTCTCGGAACAATAAGTTATAAAATAAAAAAGGACAACTGCTTTGTGTGCAAAGGAAGTAGCCATACTTCCTTTGCACACAAACTACTTTGTCGATGGTGTGAGTCGTTTTCCCACCTTTGCCAAAGTGTGGCTTTTGGAAGTCTGGGCATGTCCGGGTCCGAACGAGACAATTGACTGATGAGGCCGGGAGGAATGGTTTCAGTTTACTGCAGCGCCGTAGGGAATCCCACGCGATTGGGAACGAGCACCACATGGGCCCAGCTGGATGCTAAGATTCTGCTTTGGAGATTCGTGACTGGCACGGTGGCAGCTTAACAAACACCAGGGCAGCTACCCGCTGCTGGTAAATCACCCAAACAAAGCTTCGAAATAATATTGACACTGACAGTGATCTATGCAATTATTTGCCAACTTCTCCGCAGTCTCCCACGCTTGGTCAGTTGTGATTTGCAGGGCTTTGTTGTCTTCCCCCATGGCATGCAAACTGCAGTATGAGTTGGGAGAGTTGTACAAGTTGTTGTATTTGTTCTTGTTTTCAACAGCCCCGTCCGATCAAGACTTTTCATTAAACGCTGGCTCAAACCGAATCGGAATCTTGCTCGTTTTCAATCGATGGTCGGTTGCTTTCATGTAACAATGCGGCTATGTTTGACAAAATAGATTGAGTGCACACCCGCACATCATGCGGTCGATCCTGACAAGAGAGCTGGTTTGTTTTTGTGAAGATTATTCGAAGGTTTCATCCTCTTTGGCCTGGCGCAGTTTGTCGAGGACAGACCCCCCCACCCACGACCACCAACACACTTTTGCTGAACTCATTCATCAAGCGCTCAATTGGCTTGGCGGGGTCAGCACATTCCAGCATTTCCGACAGCGTTGGCGGAAATTATTCGCGACAATTACCAATTCTGTTAAAATCTTACTGAGACGTTTAAAAGCACCCGGTCAACTTCCCATTGGCACCATCTACCATCCAACTACATTCACCTCATTGCAAGAACAAATATTGTTAATCCACCAATTGAATGGCATTATAAAACAAGCCCAGGTATGTTATGCGATCATAATTTCAATTTGGCGCAGATGTTTTAACTTTGTTAAGAATTGTGTCTTTATGTGCAATGAAAATGTAGCGCTTTATTTTTGGTACTTGCCATTTTTGGCATTCATTAATCTGTCTGGAGCCTAAGCTAACAGCTTTGGAATTTTCATTATACAGCAGTTAGTTTTTATATCGTTTTGAGTTTTGTTTGAAATGTAGTTTCAATTCATTTTCAGGGCAGGTTTGTTAGTTTTTATTCACTTTAGGGTTTTTTTTTTTTTCGGAAAATCTCCTTTTTAGTTTAGTTTTTTAAATGTATTTTTTAGGGGCTGGGGTGGAGGTGAATTTCTTGCATGGGAAATAAAAATAATTAATCTCAGTAAATACAGAGTGGTAATAACTATTTTAATAACAACGATCCAGAAATCAAATACAGATAATGTATGATAGTCCACAGTATGTTCTAAACAGCACACAACCCGAACGTCTTGAATAAAGCGAGGACGAGCTAAGTCTCACTTTTCATCCATTGTTTGTCAAGTCGCCAACTTCTAAAATGGATTTGTTTTTTCAGAGAGAAAATCATTGACACTCCAACTGACAGAGTGGAAATTTAAACAACACTGCCTGAACTGAAATGAAACAAACGTAACACCGCACCACCAGTGACTGGCTTTGATTAAAGAAAATGTCAGCACAAAAATGTATTCAGAGTTGTTATGAATCATTTATTTATGTCCCGAAATGTATTTGTGAGGGCAAACAAATTCTTCATCTCCACAGATCCTTGTTTGTATGAGCTGATTGTTGTCACACCAGAAGAATGGGGTAAAAACACAAATTCAATGTGGGGTGGAGGGGGGGGCGATCCACATTTACAAATTAAACACCATCCATCCATTTTCTAATCCGTTTATCCTCACAATGGTCGCGGGTGTGCTTAGAGCGGCTAGTTAAACAATAATGTGCTCATGAACTACTTACCTAACTTTTTTCAGTGGATCTTGTCAACTTGGTTTGCATTGGACACTTTATGTCTGGTGAACTGCAAAAAACAGGCCTCGTTGAATACATTAGAGGGAACAAGACCCAAGGTAACAAGGTACGATGATATCAGGGTGAAAGTTCTTGTGTTTATGACAGTATTATGCATCCCAACAATTTTTTAATGATTTTATTTTCATATTCATTAATTTTAGAATCATTTTTTTTCACGAATATTTGTCAAGAACAAGATACAAAAAAGGTCACAAAGTGCTGTTTTATAAATTCATTACTTCAATTCTCTAACAACTGACCTTTATTCCTTCTCTCGCTAACGGCAATAGCAAAATAAATATATATTTCTAATGAACATGGAGAGTTCATGTTTGATATTAATTGACAAAACGAAAATGAAGGACATTTTCACTATACATATAGTTACGTAGTTGTAATTAGTTATACAAATGTAAGATGTAATTTCGGTAAGTTTTCATTTTTATTTTATGTCATTTACCTTATGACATTCGTTTTCATGCACAACTATAACCTTGTTTGGAATTAGCTTCAAGCTGCCTGCCTACTATGCTCAAAACTGTCAAGGAAGATGGAAAAGAGCAGCCTGTGACTTTCGCACCAAATCTTCGATTAAAAAAAATATACATCGAAAAATATCCATCCATCCATCCATTTTCCGAACTGCTTGATTCTCACTAAGGTCGCCGGGGGTGCTTGAGCCTATCCCAGCCGTCTTCTGGCAGTAGGCGGGGGACACCCTGAATCAGTTGCCAGCCAATCGCAGGGCACACAGAGACAAACAACCATCCACACCCACACTCACACCGAGGGACAATTTAGAGCGTCTAATCAGCCTGCTATGCATGTTTTTTGGGGGGAATGTGGGAGGCAACCCACGCAAGCCCGGGGAGAACATGCAAAGTCCACGCAGGGAGGTCAGAGCTGGAATCGAACCCGGTACCTCTGCACTGTGAAGCCGACGTGCTAACCACTGGACTACTGGGCCACCACATCGAAAAACAGTCACTGGCATTAGACTGAGAAGCTATCCCCAAACACTCCGTTGGATCAGTTTATGCTAAGAAAAACTGCCTGTGCTTCACAAATATCCAAAAATGACGTCTGATGGCAAACGGAGATATTCGCCTTATGAGTGGACGCACCCACGGGGATGAGCTACCACATGACTGGAAAAACAACTATTAAAGAAATAATTGGAGTTCATCCATTCATGATTTTCAATGCATTTCCATTGGAAGTGACAGCTCAGCAGTGTAATTTAAATTCATTACCAAGGCATAACGACACGTGACTCAGACTTTGTCAGCTCATAGTCCAGCATCCGAGGTTGTGCAGTACATGCGAGAGTCTCGAGTTCATTGTGGGAAAGAACACGTTTGGATGTAAACTAAAACCTCATCCTATTGAAATGACCTGAGGACTGATTGATGTTCCTGTTTTTTTGAAAATAGAAAGATTCGGTGGGAATTGTGGGGGCAGGTAGACCCCAGAAGACAAAAATGCAGCCTTAAGTGAACTTTAGAGGCTTCGAGAGACAATTTTTTTTTCAAAAAGAACAAAAATCTCCAGAGACTGAAGTGAACCATGAAAGTGAATAAGAAGCCTTTTCACACACTGATTCCACAAATTTGCTGCTTTTTGGTGCTATTTTAAATTGCCCAAAGAAGCCATCAAAGTTAGTGCTGTCACCAACGTTTTTTTGTCGTCGTACATCTCGACTTAGAGACAATCTTTGTATTTAAGAGGTACAACATTTTACCTGCGTTACTCCTCGTGAGTGTTTGGTGAATTAAATAATCTGGGAGCCTATTTATTTTAAGGATACCGTGATGGCTGTTTGAAAGTGCTCTATAAATACTGTTGACTTGACTTGACTTGACATGAATGGGCATCAAGTAGCTAGTTTGTGACGGCAATACAGCCGGGTCTAGAAACGAGTCAAGTTGGGCGTTATGGCAGGACATACTGCCCGGAACAATTTCGAAATAACAGTACGTCGGTATTGATGTCCAGATTTGATTTGGTTGAGTAAGGTTTATTTTGAATTTGTCTGTGTAACCACTCTGGCAGTGTGATGAATAATAATGTGAACAATTTTAGCTGCGGTCCCTGGTTAGGTACTGACTAGGTCGGGAGTCGGCAACCCGCGGTTCAAGAGCGGCATGCGGCTCTTTGGCGCCGCTCTAGTGGCTCCATGGAGCTTTTTCAAAAATGTTTGAAAATTGAAAAAGATGGGGGAGGGATTTTTTTTTTTTTTATGGGTTCTGGAAGAGGAAAAACATCACACAAACATTCTTAATATTTTCCAATGCGTTAAATGTACAGAATCAATCAACATTTCTGTCACCGAGGATTTGCGTCATAGCCTGCGACACATTCTTGGCAGGGCAGGATGTCAGTAAGGTGGCTGTTGTAAAGAAACAGTGTTTCATGTTCAATTCACCGAGGGTACTGGCAAAGTATGCGATTCTGGGGGGGCGAGAAGCATTTTTAAACGGTACACGTGAGCTACGATAGTTAACATGCTGCAAAAGTGTGTCCCATGCCTCGTTCATCTTAGCCACCATTATGGCTGTTGCTCATTATGGCATGAGTGTGCGGTCAGGTCGATCGCGGGAGGTTGGTTGATCGAAAAGTAGATATTCGGTCAAAAATGGTTGCGCGCTCCAGATGCACTGCAGGGAAAAAAAAATTTCATCATGTAGGCTTATTGTGTATTTGTAGCTGACTAAGTCATTTTGATAGTCGGCTAATGTAGCTGATAAAGATACATAACGCAAGGTTAATATAGGCTTTTATTTTTTACGGCTCCAGACATATTTGTTTTTGAGGACTTTTTTTTTGGTCCAATATGGCAAAAAAAATTTTTGTCATATTCACACCCGTGTATAATACTTCCCCAAGATTTGGGGTCATTTGGGGGTGGGGGGTGCGGGGTGTTCTACGCTAAATCTATATATTTATTAAGTGCAGTTCCAAACTTGAAATTTCCTTCACGGCTACCATTATTTTTAAGGATAATGTTGTTAATGATATGAAAGTGTTTTAGGATCAGAGTTTGTGATATTTTCGATTGAAACTTTTAACATAGGCAATTACAAACATTTCTAGCAATGTATCGCACTTGCCATTCGTGTCATGGCTACATAGCATTCCGCTGTACAAAGCAAGTCAGCATCTGGTGTGACGGATTAAAAAAAAAAAAAAACTCAACGATGATGACTGCTTTCAACCAAAGAGGGTGGGAAAAGTGAGTGAATGGTCTTTAAATTTGCACCCGCTCTGTTACAGCTCGGATTCTTCCCTGACTAGCGACTTGGGAAAAGCCAGAGATTTCCAGACTTGAACAAACTGCGTTAAAGGGGCTATTGGTAATTTGTGCTGAGGTCAGATTTATTACAGCCTCTTTCACATAGCCCCAAATATGATTCATCTCTCTCTGCCAATGAGGTATGACAAACAGGCCCAGTACATTTGCGAGTAAATTGAGACGTGTTCGTTATTTAACACTTTATACCGTGCCATGATGTTTTGCGCTATAAAATATGTGCCTTGGCACATATTCATATTCAAGGTGTTTTTTGGGGAATTATTATTATTACTTTGTTTTTGCTAGTGTACAGTTATTCACCGTGACATCAAGTCATAATATCAAAAATGATGGCACAGATTCTTTCAGATATTTTCTTAAGTAATCCTGAATTAATCTGGTTTCGGGGACATGTTAATCCAAGAGACGTTGGCTGGATTCCAAGAAGATGAAATAAATCAGGGGCTCCGGATTACTGTACTGCGGGCGGAGCCACTGTGAAAACAGAGGGGCACCGCAATGTCAGTAGCAGGAAATACCCTCTCACAAAAAGAAAAAAACAAAACAAAACATGATCACTTTCACAGCTCTGAAGAGACTGTGCGTCTGGAGACACTGAAAATCAGAAATGTCACAGTTGTTTAGGGTACATGGGAAGATATCTACAAATTTTACTGAAATTAAACTTGATGTACATTTCATTCAATTCTTTTTTATTAAATTATGGAGATACTCATGAGGAAACTATACCGCATGTGCATTCCTATTGAGGACGGTCATTTAAATTTTTTAATTACCATTTGAATGCGCTTCTGTTGTTGTCTGAGCTTCTGAGCTTTTTTATTCCAGAAGATGTTTGTGGCAAACCGACTTAAATGAACATGAAGTCCTTTTAGGACCACCATCAATAAGCAACATTCAAAACACCCCCCAGCCTGAAATTTATTGATACATACAAGATCATCTCTTAGGATAATTCAATTTACCCCACACCGCAGTATAATCTCTGTGCATACATTTTGGGCAACTGTGACCTGATTCAACTGTACAGTTCCAGAAATTTGCGTATTTGTACCCAGATAAAGTGCTCTGTCGTCGTTCCTTCTAAGTCATGTCTTCATGTGGATGAAACTGTCACGCAACCACGATTGTTTGTCAACCACTCGTCCTCTTTGGAGGCCCATTTAGTCTGGTCACGCATGCCGTTGCTTCGTAATTCAAGCAAGACGCGTCCGATCCGTCCTCCAGTCTATCTTTGACATTTGGAATGTGTTGACAAGAAAGACAAAGTCGTACCAACTCGGATCACAATGTGTGGTGGCATGCCAGGGAGATGAGTCACATCCAAAGGTTTTTTTTAAAGCATAGCATTTTGTTTGTATGTTATAAACAAATAAAAGTATCAGCAAGTTTGATGGGTTTTGGATTCAAGTTCAATATCCAAAACCCATCAAAACCCAAATTCCTCACCTTTACAGGCGAATTTAAATTGACCTTCGCTTCTCAATGACTTTTGCACAACTTGCTGTTCTTTAACAAGAAGCCGAATTGCAAAATTCACATGTCCACTTCCATGCCTCTCTGTGACTCGACCAGTCACTCTGTAGTCCTGGTCTGCTGCTCATGAAATTCTGTGACACGAAGCTCAGTGGCCACTTTCTTCAAAAAGCATCCTGTTAGTTGCCTCACAATAATGAGGTGCTGTTCAGTGCCGTCTTAGTCTTATGATGTCGAAATGTGAACAGTATGATGGAGAGAATTGAAAACCTCACTTCTAATTGAACCAGAATGTGGGGATGTTGTCGATTTTTCCCATTCAGCTCCTTGTTACAGAAGAGTAAGTTGCGCAAAAAGTACTGAGACATCAGAGAGTTGGACATATTCAAATTGATAGATGACTGACTGTCCAGCCGTGAAGGGAGACGGAACATAGAAACCCAAATCAGGTGGGAGGAGTAAAACATGACAACTGATCAAGTAACATGAGTACACAATAGAACATGCTGATTGGATGTCACAAAAAAGGCGCAAATGCTTTCAAATGATTCGAGAATTACTACTCCCTCTGAGTGACTGTACCGATTCGGTTGATGCGAGGTTCCATTTGAATTATGTATACCTTAAAAGGGAAAACATGGTTTCCAAAGACCAAGAATGAATCTTTATCGGACTTGCTGTAGCGCAGATAATTTCAAGGTGTTGTATCAAAATCGGGCGGCCCGGTAGGCCAGTGGTTAGCACGTCGGCTTCACAGTGCAGAGGTTCCGGGTTCGATTCCAGCTCCGGCCTCCCTGTGTGGAGTTTGCATGTTCTCCCCGGGCCTGCGTGGGTTTTCTCCGGGTGCTCCGGTTTCCTCCCACATTCCAAAAACATGCGTGGCAGGCTGATTGAACACTCTAAATTGTCCCTAGGTGTGAGTGCGAATTGTTGTTTGTTTCTGTGTGCCCTGTGATTGGCTGGCAACCGATTCAGGGTGTCCCCCGCCTACTGCCCGAAGACGGCTGGGATAGGCTCCAGCAACCCCCGCGACCCTAGTGAGGATCAAGCGGCTCGGAAGATGAATGAATGAATGAATGAATGTATCAAAATCGACATTGCAGTAAATCGCTCCCGAGGGCGTCGTAGCATGAATAATCTCAGCGAGCTCCTTTGGCTCTCTGGAAATAGTTTGGAAAGAGAAAAGTCGCAAGTGTTTCTCTTTCCAAGTTAAATACATGATGTTGTCTTGACGATACGTGAGGTCCAACCTGCAATGATATTTCACTTCTGCGCTAAGTGACGATAATACTTAACTGCGGAAGGATGAGATTTTCTTCAATGGAATACACGGAACGAGTCCCGTACGGTCGGTGGTCTCATAAATGTTCTCAGCAGATATTTAGTGGACCCACCAGGAAGACGGCTGATCAATCCCAAATTTCATTGCAATCCAAAGCATACAAGTGGCTGCCACGAGACTCTGTTTCCACCAAAGGAATATCAACTCGTCATGGAACACGTGCTTTGAACTGTGACCAGACCGGATCTAAAAATGATGGAGGCCGCAGAAAGGCGACCAGATTAAGGATTGTTTGGAACACCTTCAAGGCTTGGAACAATTGTAAGAAGGTAACCTGGTGCTGAGCAGATCTCTTTTTACGGCCAGTATATTTTTATTATTATTGGAGTCCGTCGGGATGTATTGGATTTATAAGCGTTCATCCGCTGGCGTCGAGATTTTTCGGTGTCATGGTTTTAATATGGAACACGAGACGTGCCTTCAAGACATCCATTTACTTTCTATAGTGCTTGTCATCATTAGCGTCACGAGGTCGCTGAATGCATGTACAATGACTGAGGCGTGGCACAGCCTGGACTCGTTGCCAGTCAATTGCAGGCCTTTATGACAGTCGCTTTCTCAGTCATCCAGGCCTTGGTAAATCGCAAAGGAATAAGTGAGGCAACTGGACACTTTTGGTTTGTTGAAGGCATTTCAACTTTAATCCAAAAAAAGCTTCTCCAGTTATCTACCGTAATCCATCAAAAACGCCGCGTTCCCTCATGTTGTTGCATATTGTGACGTAACTCGCCCAGCGCTGCCTCGCACTCTTTGTAAAGTTGTGTTTCCATCGATCATCCATTGTTCCCATGCCGTTCGCAACTTTACTTTGAACGCCCGGTTGATGGCAATGTCCAGCGGTTGGAGTTCTTTAGTCAAGCCTCCGGGAATAACGGCAAGCTCAGAGTTCATTTGCTTGACTTGGTTTTTCACCGCTGCTGTGAGATGGGCACGCATGCCAAAAGCATAACCGGTGGCTTTAAGTTTGAACTGAGCTTCATAGGCGTGTCTCTTTGTCGAATTTATTTTCAGGGGTTCTTAGAAACCAAAACCGGAGTTGTTTTGCAACAATGCACATTGCCACACTCTATACTAGGGATGTGAATCTCAGCACTGAGGACGATTCGATACACATCTCGATGCACTGCCAGCGATGCGATACTTATACGATACATGGAATTTTCTGGCGATACGATGCGATACGTTTCACCGTCGTCACGATGCGATACGATGCGATACACATTAAGTTCAAATCAATGCGATCCGATACGATACAATGCAATTTGTTGCGATATTGTGCAATTAAACATGATGCAAATAAGCAAAGAAAAAAAGCTTTTAAAAAGATGGAATTCAGTATGGTATTACAAAACGGATACCACTTTATTCCTTATAAACAGTAGAACTTGTAAAACAACTTATTTAAGCCCTTTCACAATTGGGTTTTGTGCAAAGAAAATGTAAACAATTTGGCACCTGAGACTCACAGCTGTTGCTATAGTGTAAACACAAACAGACTATTCTCACTGAGTGTCTTATATGAAATATAATAAATTATATATATATATATATATATATATATATGAATCTATAGCGCAAGATGTCCACCCATCCACTGTAAGTGCAACTCTTTGTGCACTGTTCAGCGACACAGTAATCTCACTTCTTACTTTGTTGTACACATCGGGAATATGTAAGTGAACACAGACCTGTCTGGTATTTTATACCTGGGTTCCAAAACGTGCACGAGCTGTCTGAAACCCTCGTTGTCCACCACGCTAAGGCTGGAGGTCTTTGCATATGAAATAAGCAGTGACCCAAGTTATAGCCATTGCGCAGTCACAGTGAGTTGCAAGGGGACTCCCAAAATAAGAGGCAATTTTTTTCTGATCCTGACCTGGTTTACCAAGAGTTTCTCCGGTGTCCGACGAGGAACTGGGCGTGGAAGCGGGGGAGCGGGAGGGAAACTTGTCGGTGATCTGGTGCCATCGTTTTAAGTGGGTCTGCATATTTGTGGTTCTGCCGTTGTATGGCTTCTTAGTGCGACATTCTTTGCAAATTACGGAGGTTTTATCAAGCTTTCCGTCTTTCTTTTCGAAGCCGTAGTATTTCCAAACATAAGATTTGAATGTTGCGGCTGCATTAAATATAGTAGTTTCCTCGCCTCGCCTTGCGCTAACTTCCATAATGTTTCGCTAGTTGTGTACTGGACTGTATGTGACGCACGGCTACCGTCCGTATTCAACACAAAACGCAAAGCAATGATGGTGCATTCATTGCGCCGAGGAAAGGGCAGATAGGTGACGTTTAACATGAATAAAACGGCGCTTGAATCGGATTTTACCGATACCCTTCAATGCATCGTGATGAATCGCGATTTCACCCGTCAATCGCGTCGTACCCAGTGAATGAGCCGATGCACTCGCATCGCGCACGTGCGCATCGATGTATCGATTAATATCGATTATTTTCCACACCCTTACTCTATACAGGTGTTGGTACTTGCTTGCGGCGTCCCTTTAGCGTCCACTTACACGCCCACCCTTCACCATTGGCGCAGTGGCGGTTCTGGATCAATTTCACTAAGGGGGCCGGGCTGGGGCCAGGGGTTTTGACGGGGGGGCACATTCAACCCAGGGCTAAAAAGACAGATTCAACATCTTACATGACTTTTTATTTCTTCAAACTTTGAAAATGTAGTCATAACATTACATTGATGAGAAAAAAACAGTATTAGGAGGGCTAAAATGTCTGCAAGCGTAACAATACGCCGTGTCCAACTGTTGAGAATATTCAAGCTAGGCGATGATATGGTACCAGCCTGCCGGGTACAAAAATTGCAAATACACTGAAGCTAGATGTTTTACATGCTTATAATTATCCAAATGTTAAAAGGCAATGTCTTATATATTGATCCTGTTAAATAAAAATTTATATAAAATAAAAAGGGAGACTAAAAAAGTTACACACACACACGCGCGCACACACACACACACGCGCGTGCACGTCGTGGTAAGTTCCTTCTCTGCTACTGCTTCTCATTTCCCGCTCATTTTTAAGTGGTGCAGCGCACTAAAGGGTCCGACGAGAATGTTAAATCACGCATTTTGGTTCCACTTTTCGCATCGGCAACTCGGCGCGACTGCGTAATCTACGTTCGGAGGGGGGGGGGGCACAGGGGGGGCCAGAATCAGTGCTACAGGGCCACTGGCCCCCGTTGGCCCTCCCCCAGAACCGCCACTGCATTGGCGGACTGCTCCCCAGCTTGCCTGTCCTCTCTCTCTCTCTCTCTCTCTCCATATATGTATATATACACGCCCACCCTTCCCCGATTGGCCGACTTCTTTCCCGCATGCCTGAGCACAGTCACTTCCGCCTTTTCTCTATATAAACAGCGTGTCGGATGTCAGTCAGATTTTGGAACTCAGCGCATACAAAGGACGCTCCGCACCATAAGGCGTCCTGTCCATTTTGGAGAAAATTTAAGACTTTTAATGGCGCCTTATAGTCGTGAAAATACGGTAGTTGTGACACGGCGGCTTGGCCATCACTGGCTGCAAATGATCACATGATATTGCTTGTCCAATCAGTGCTGTTGGAAATTTAGTTCGCTTCGAAGTCTACGTGTGGCTGTCGTGATAGTACGTTGTTCAATTAAAAAAAAAGATAAGAAAAAAAGTATACTTATCCCTTGAAATTTTATTTACTTTTTTCTGGTTTTACTTTTTAATAAATGTTTTATATATCTTGAAATTGTAAAAAAAAATATGTTTTTATTTTTTACTAATGAACTGTTTGGTGAATGTGCTTATTAACTGGTTGGGTTCAGTACCTCTAAACCACTGGTCTAGATGGTTTGGGGATTTATGTTTAATTAGGATTTATTTCTTTTGGTTTTGATTGATTGTTCATTTAATGACTGTTTATTATTTCTTCAGTTTTGTTACCGCCTAATTTATTCCCCTCAAGGACACTGTATGTATGGGCATTTACAGTTGGTCTAATGGGTGTTTGGTCTCTCCAATGTCAAGCTCATTGCACTCCTCACAACACTGCACTGCACAAATAAGCATTCACTGAATTTGCAATTCTCCTATTCACTTCAATGGAACCTATTGCTAGCGAGTCGCAAGTTTTTTTTTTTTGTGCTCTTTCCATAACCAAGATGGCACCTCAACCCTGGCTAAGTGACTAACATCCAGAGATGGATGGATGGATTTTTTTTTAAAGGACAAACTAAGCAAGGATGGAAGTGGGTTTTTGTCCATCCCTGTAATTTGTCCCTAACCAGGTAAATTACCGACAGACACCTATTTCACTAACGATTGACAGAAACACGCCGAGCCGGTCTTGCATATGTCATCCCAATACAGTATTTCAGACTGAATGTGATGCTTGCCTTGTGCATGTTCACCATGTTTGTACGCGGGAGGGAGTGATTTCACTTTGCTTCAAGCAGACAAGAGGAGGAGCACTCCTTCTTCATCCCAAAGAGTTTACATATCGCCAGTATGTCTGGTAGCATCTGGTGGTATTGTGCAGCTAAGTGCTATCTTGACACTTCCAAACAGTTGTGAATAATTCAATCCAGCCGGTTAAGAAAGCTGACTGTGTTGTCTGCCTCTCGGTCCTGTCCCGCTCCATATGCGTGTTTTGTTTTGTTTTTTGTTTTCTTTTACTTTATCTGGCTGAGTCTGCTTGTTCATTCACATGCTATGTAGGTTTTCAACGCTGACATAAGGCAGCCAAAAGTGACTATCAACCTGCTGAGGCGAAATGGGTTAAGGACAAAAATTGCCTTAGAACGCTTCAAACGTGCCACTGGTCATCCAACCACATGTACTCCATTAGAACGTGCCGGCAGAGCACAGGCAGGCGTGGGTGGATTTATTTATACAATACAATACATTCTGATTTATATAGCGCTTTCATAAAATACAACACCCGACTCCCAAGCTCCGCTGCTGTGGAGAGCCTTTTTCAACAGTCTGTGACATCGTCCGGCCAAAGAGGAGTTGGTCTTCCTCAAGGTGAACATGCACTCATCGGGGTACCACACCTACAAGAGGCAGTTTGAGGAGGGGAAGCAGAACACGAAAAAAAAAAAAAAAGAATGAAGTATTTTTTTGAATCTAGAATTGTTCACGCTGTTCATAATTTGTAGTTTTTGCGTGTGAAATGGTCCGCAGTGTTCAGCAATAAATTATGTGCTGGCTTTTGTTTTTACCGTCGGTATTAAAATAGTGGTGACTCGAATAGGGATTCGATTGGCAGTCAGCCTCCCACTGTTTCAGGCGACGGATGGGCTTGAAAAAGACAAGAACGAACGGGGTCGTAGGAGGATTATTTTATGTTTAAGGAAGGTGGCACGATGACGGAAGGGTGCCCAGGTCATGGAGGGAGGACGCAGCGGCAACATAGGGTAAAATGCCCATCTTTGCTAACATCGCTGTGCAGCATTTCAGGGAGATGCTAATTTTAGCCTCGGGTGTTGGAGTCCTCGCCTCATGTACAGGTGAGTTTGAATGATGTCTTTGGAAATCATACTTTGAGGTACATTCGTGGTTTAAACGATTAATATTACAATAAAACTACCATATCCACTCAATTTCAAAATGAGTACTGTACTTGCAGTGTAAATTCAGCCTTCCACACATCACCACTTGGAGAGCTCTCGATGGAAACAAACCAGATCATGTATTACTGTACTAAATTGTATTTGGCGAAGTGAACTGAACAACACCGCTAGTTGGAAACACGGCTACGCTCTCTTATAACAACCTTTTTTCTCCCCAAAGTATATTTCAGATTACTAAATGGGCAATGAAGGTTTTATTGTGCGCAATAGGCCGCGCTGTTGCTGAGCCAACTAGCGCAGTAATCTCTTAAAAGTGTCTCGTCCATCATCAGACACGAACGACATCCAAAAAGCTTTGAAAAAAAAACACACGAGCGACAGCAGAGACAGACGCGTTTCAGTGCCTCGGACTGACAAGTTGTGGTCTTATCTGAGCTGAAATGAAACACATGTACATTCTTTCATCGCCGCCAGTGCAAACAGATTTAAAGCCTCTCACTCTTGGCAAGCCATAAAGAAATTGCAGAAATGGCAAAGGAGTTTGAAGGGCGAGCCAAAACACTCACAGAGCGTTCTGCCTTGTGTCGAGGTGGAGGAATTTGAACCTAGTAGGTATGCCTGATGGTGGCCTGAGAGCGGTTTCGCTCGGCGAGGGATTAAGGGATTCATATGGATCTTATCGTGTTTTAGTGGGTCCTTTATGCCGTTCACGCAACTCGCGCGGATGACCACTTCCTCTAAAAGTGCCTTGACACTCCCACTGCCAAACTGAGTGTGAGGTGGGCTTACATTTCACTTACAAGCACACAGAACAGACCTGCTTTTCTATACCTGTAAAGTTCTTTTCCCAATCTTTACTGAGCCAAGGTATACATTATATGCTAGACAAAAAAACCCCTCATGCTCCACCAGCTCACAAAAATGTCACAAAAAGTACTGGTGTTTATCAATAACTCAACTTCATCTCTCTACTCACCAGGTACAGGTGGAGTGTGGATCCCAAAAATGCAGACTAAGATAAACTGTTACAAAAAAAATTTGATTGAAAAACCAAGTACCGACAAAGTATGAACAGAAATCGCTGGCAACAACAAGCCAGGAAAACCAGATATGAAAAGAAAGCGGGTACGTTTGGAACCCGAAAGTACTCAAAACAAAATGGCAAAAAATCCAAACACATGAAACTTAAAGTAATCCAAAATCACTTGAAAACCAAAATACTAGACAATCTAGCGAAACAAGAGGGACTATGAATGTGGGCAAGAGAGAGGTCTAGAAAATCTCACTTGAGCATAGACAGCGAGAAAGGTCAATAATTCGACAAGAAAGTAGCCATCTTGGCAGTCCTTAAATACATGGTAGGCTTGATTGGTAAAAAGGCACAGGTGCACCTGCTGAAGCGGCACACTCTCACTGGTGCTGAAAACAAAAAAAAAGAGATAAACAAAACAGAAAACACTGGCCTTAAAGCCCTGTGAATAGAGAGGTTTGCTGTATTTCTAAAATGAGGTCGCTCGTATCTCATTCTGAAGTGGAAATGCTCATTCATGCTTTTGTCTCGTCACACATTTTGATCATTGCAATTCTCTTTTCCTAAGTGTCAAGAAAACTTCCTTTGACCATCTGTAATTAGGTCACTAGACCGCGGCAAGATTTTTGTCCAGATTCCAAAGGTTTGGCCACATCATTTCCATTCTGTCATCTCTACACTAGCTACGTGTGAATTTCAGGGTCCGGTGCAAAATGTGAACTTGCAGAGCCCTCAGTGGTCAGGCTTCTTCATACTTGCTGGATCTGATGTCATTCATTGTCCAGTTTGGTCACTGAGGTCTGCTGACCTTTTACTTACCTTCCCGAAAGCAAGATTTAAAAAACGAGATGAAACTTTTTTGGTTTTCTGAGAAATAAAATTATATCATAGGCCTTGCAGTTCACAGCTGCCTAATCGTGGAATGCATTTTTGTTGAGCTTAACAGCTGCCTTTTCTGCAGACATTTTTAAAAAGCAGGCATTCTGTCACGATATAAGTATTTGATTCACCATTTGATTTCGTCTGTCTTTTAAATGCAATGATGAGACAGATTTGAAGGGTGTGAGTGGTGGGGTACGCTGCTTATTACCGATTTGTCTTACTGTTTATTGTGCATGTTAAATTGCTCCATGTACAGCACTTTGTATGCAGCGATGGCTGTTTGAAAGTGCTCTATAAATACTGTTGACTTGACTTGACTTGACGATCTGACTGTTTTTTCCTGTCTTACAAAATCACAAACATGATTCAGTATTTCAACCGTGTGAAGCACCATATGAGTCCTCTCTGTCAGAAAGTCAGAATAAAACTGAATCCTACCAAATCCAAAGCAGTATTTAGTACAGAGATCAACTTAAATCCAACGAATGACTTCCAGACACCATATATTAAGATATTAATATTTTTTTAAAGAGAATAGCTTTATATTAGGGTTGTGCAATTATGGCCAAATCACAATTATTTTGAGCAGTATTGAAATCACTGTTAAGCAGTTGTCAGTCCAAAATTAATAATACATTGCAAAATCAAAACTAACTAAGGATTTACAATTTAAAAGCGACTGACTAAAAGAATAAATATGCAATAAGAGAATGCAAAGACAAAGTCTAGGCAACAGATTTTGATTCCTTTCTACGGCACAGGCGACTCACCATGATGTTCCTCATCTGCTTCAAACAACAAAGCGTGTGATGGAAAAGTGGTTAGAACTGCATGACTGTCCGTGTTTTATGTTATTTTACTTTATGTTAACTGTTTTGTAAAGCGCTTTGTTACAGCTGCCGCTGTTGTGAAAGCGCTATATAAATCAGCATGTATTGTATTGTATTGTATCTCTAATTTTCGCTGTACTTTCTTCTCTCGACAGGACTCACCCACATCAGTCCAGCTCGTCCGTTTATTTAGGCAGCTTCATGAACCCTTAACTGTGCATTCGCCCCCTGTGGTTGCAATCAATATGCAGCAGAGCTGATTTTAAATGTAAATCTCGCCGACAATTACTTTCATTTAACTGTAGCAACCAAAAGTGGTATCACGATTAAAATTTGATAAATTATTATGATGTCTGCTTTTATTTTGAAGGGCTGACCTTTGATAGGATATGTCACACAGAACTTGCATTGTGCAATACACTTTTATATACCGGACTGGCTTCACTCTTTTGGACACATGAGAGTGGTCACTTCACCCAACATGCATGTTTTTGGAATGTTCATCCTGAAATTTCACCTGAAAGCTGACTAGGCCAAACTTTGGTGCAGTTCCACGTTGACATCTGACCCTACGATTGACTGGCAAACAGTCCAGTGTGTGGACCACCTGCCTTGACCATGAACACGATTAAGTCCAAATGCAGCCGTTTGAAAGTTTGGCCAATTTTGCAGCGCACATTCTTGGGCTTGGAACGAGAGCCGTGCAATAAATTGACACTTTTGGCTCTGGTGTCAGCTCGTTCTTCAACATGTCAACCTTGCCTCAAAGTGTTAAGTCGGGTTCTTCTGATGGAAGTTGACAGCGTAACAGGAACCATTTTATCATTTTCCACCTACAAGCCCGAGACCAATTTAAAAACAATTTCACGACATGAAATCCAGTAGGGCTTTGCGATGCTGACATGTGATTATGAAATCTGGACGGGAGAGCGGCAGGTGTTTCTTCGGCAGTACATGCAAAAAAAACCCCAAAAAACTTGCTGTTTTCAGAAGGTTCATATGATCATTGTGGTTCTCTTTTGAGGCTGCTTACGGGCATAAAAGCAACATGTTTTCACTTTGAAATTACTATTTGTCTTCTATTATTACAACTTCAATTTCCAGTTTTTTTCCCCCCTCATGTTATGATCTACAGTAATTCTCTTTTTCCATGTAAAACTTCAAGAAGAAAATTGCAAGGATAGTTCTCCCCAGTTGAAGCTGAATATTTTTATTCTATTTTCATAAAATTCTAACTCGCCCAAGTCTCGTAATATTTTAAATATTGTCATAAAATCATGATTGTACTTGTAAATGTATTCATATTTTCTTATAACGTTCTGACTTTTTTTTTAATTACTCTATTTTGCAATTATTTCGTAAATGTCTTCTTTCACTGCAAACGATGACTTTATTCACCAATAATAATTACCCTATATCAGTGGTCCTCAAATAGAAATGCTGTCGGTCCACTTATTATTATTTTTTTTTTAATAAGAGCAAGGTCCGGTCCCATGCACGGCGGTCATGGGGAGCAGGGCTATATGTCCATTTAGTATGGTCAAGCCAAGCTTATACAAATCAACACTCCTCACAACCAACCAACAATGGGGTGCATGAAAATAACAATTATTCACTTTGCCAGTACACAGCAAATAATGAGAGGTATTGTGTTGAGGCACAGGAACTTTTTTATTTTGTTAAGTTGTGCCTGCATAATAATAAGAAATAGCCCTTTTAGGGAAAGAAGACATTCATTCATTCATTCATCTTCCGAACCGCTTGATCCTCACTAGGGTCGCGGGGGGTGGGGAAGGGGGGGGGGGGGGGGTGCTGGAGCCTATCCCAGCTGACTTCAGGCAGTAGGCGGGGGACACCCTGAACAGTACGCCAGCCAATCGCAGGGCACACAGAGACGAACAACCACGCACGCCCATACTCACACCTAGGGAATATTTAGAGTGTTCAATCAGCCTGCCATGCATGTTTTTGCTGACATCGGCTCACAAACTTCCCCTGTAGCTTGAGATTTAGCTCATTGAGATGAGTTGTTATATCTGCCAAAAATGCCACAACTTCCATTTTCTCGACATTTCTGAGAAGTTCCAGGAATTGTGTTGCTTTTGTGCTCGTGCTTTGACAGAAACATTTCCAGCTCTTTTCTTACGGCCCAAAAACGCTCTAGGACCTTGCCTTTGCTCACCCACCTGACGTTGTGAAGGAGCAAATCGTCATGAGCTGCATCTACCTTTGTCAGGAATGTGCGAAGCAAGCGGTGCTGTAGTGCAGATGTTGCTCTCAAGAAGTTTATGAGTTTCCTCATTGCTGTCATAGTTTCAGAGTACACTTCTCCCAGACGTGCACAAAGGACACACTGGTGGATTATGCAGTGGTAGCCTATCAAGCCAGGGTGATGCTCGGTCAGACGCTGAACCAGTCCTTTCTCTCCCCGCAACATGGCTGGAGCTGCATCAGTAGCAAATGATACAACTTTCTTTACATCTATCCGTTTTTCATTCATCATTTCTGACATTGTTGCCTAGATGTCTTCCCCACCTTGTTTGTCCACTGAGGTTTAACAATCCCAAAACATCTTCAATGAACTCCCTCTTTGCCTCATCATAATACCTCACAAACACCACCAACTGTGCATAATCAGTAGTGTCAGTGGACTCATCTACTGCTCGGGAAATACAATTTGCATTTTGTATTGCATCGCAAAGCTGGCGAGACAAATCGGCACCTAGGACTTCAGTTCGTCTGGTCGATGTGGAATCTGACAGTGGAATTTGCTTTATTTTGCTCCTTTTCTTTGCCTTCAAACATTGTGTCCATAACTTCAGTCATGCATTCTTTTATAATTTCTGCATCAGAGAAGGTTTCTTGTGCTTACCCAAAACCCAGGCCACTTTCAGTGAGCACTCAGCTTTTTGTTGTTGTGTCATACATGTCTTGGGGTATAGGGGGCTCTGGGTAGAGGTAGTACCTTTGATGTCTGGCTGTTGCACCCGGAAAGGTGGACAGGCATCACTGGGCCTCACCTATCTCCTAAATCTCTCACATGTGGCTCCCAGCGCCATACCCCGGGCAACGGCTGCAACAGGCCGGCTGAACCATGTGAGGGGAGTGATGTTGACACTGCATCACTGGGCGGAGGAACTTTTTTGGAAGTCAACGGCCAGAGCGGAAGGGCTCAATGTAGAACCCAACGGTCATGTGTCCTGGGTCAAGGCGAGCCACCAAGTACCGGGGGATATCGGCTGTGGCCAACGGCTTGGAGAGGAGATGGGCACCGCCAGGTCTAACTGCCCAAGAATCGCCATGATGAAGACTACAACAACCAAAGATTCCATACCGGCTCGGTCGACGCCCGGGTTAACAAGGACCGTCTACCGTTACATATCAGGGCGGAGACGATAAGTATGCGACTGGTATTGACAACAACAGAAGCAAGCTACGATCCAGAGAAAACATAACAATTGGCACATGGAATGTAAGAACATTACACCAAGATGGGAAACTGGAAGAACTAGTCCATGAGATGGACAGGTATCACTGGAACCTTCTAGGCCTGTGCGAAGTGAGATGGAAAAACATCGGGGAAATGTCAACGCAGGAAGGACACAAGCTGTATTATATCGGAAGACAAGACACTCATGAAGAAGGAGTCGGCTTCTTGGTACACAAAAACATTGTGGGCACAGTCTTAGGCTGTCGCCCAATCTCCAGCAGGCTAATTACAATCCGCCTAAAGGCAGCACCCTTCAACATCACTGTGGTACAAGCCTACGCTCCAACATCAACATATAGTGAGGAGGACGTAGAAGAATTCTACATCCAACTCCAGGGAATTATAGACGAAGTGCACAAGAAAGACATAATAATAATACAGGGCGATTGGAATGCCAAAGTTGGTAGAGATGCTTATAAAAATTGGAGGGGAACATATGGACCATCTTGCAACCTTGTAACAAATGAGAGAGGACTGCGGCTTCTGGAATTTGCTGCTACCAACAGTTTAGCACTGGCCAACACCTTCGGTGCTCATAAAGCCTCTAGGAGAGAAACCTGGCACAGCCCTGATGGTCACACTCATAACCAGATTGATTACATCATGGTTCCTAAGCGCTTCCGCTCAGGAATAAACATCGCCCGCACCCGCAGTTTCCCCGGGGCAGACATAGGAAGTGACCACGATCTAGTAATGATGACATTCAAAACAAGACTGAAAAGAATCAACAAGCCCAGATTCAAGAGACTGAGATTCAACCTCGACAAACTAAAAGACCCCAAAGTCAGGGAAGAGTTCCAAGCAATGATTGGAGGGAGTTTTGCAGCCCTGACAGTCCTGGATGAGAACACGGACATTGAAGAAGCCATCAACACCTTTAACTCTGCAATTGCAGGGACGGCTGACAAGATATTGGGCAAACACCAACATCCTAAAAAACCCTGGGTCACCAACGAAATTTTACAGTTGTGTGATAAAAGACGCGACCTAAAGAAAGAAAAAAAGGGATTTAGAGAGAGCAAAGAAGTATCAGGAGGCCAACAACAGAGTCCGGAAGGAAATGAAGAAAGCAAAAGAAGCCTGGATAGAACAACAGTGCAGCGAGATACAGGAAAGCCTAGATAAGAACAACACAAGGAAAGCATTCCAAGTGTTGAAAGACTTGACCACCGAGAAAAAAGGAAGACCTAGCAGCATACAAAGCAAGACCGGAATATGCCTCACAGAAGAAAAGGATGTCCTGGACAGATGGACAGAATACTGCAAAGACCTGTACAATTACAAACTAAATGGGAACCCATCAGTACTCAAATGTCCACTAACACCACCAGAAGAAGACTCAAGCCCCATACTGCGCGAAGAAGTGGAACTAGCCGTCAAGGAACTTAAAAAAGGAAAGTCTGCCGGAGCAGACAATATCCCACTAGTCCAAGCAGGAGGAGAGGCAATGATAACAGCCCTCACAAAAATTTGCAACCATATATGGAGTACCGGAGTCTGGCCAACACCCTGGACTCAATCATTAATAATCACCTTGCCGAAAAAAGGAAATCTACAGCAGTGTGAAAATTATCGCACGATCAGCTTGATCAGTCACCCAAGCAAAGTCCTGCTGAAGATCATTCTGCACAGACTGAAGCCCATAGCTGAGAACATCATAGCTGAGGAACAGGCTGGATTCAGAGCAGGATGCAGCACCACAGAACAGATTTTTAACTTAAGAATAATCTGCGAAAAACACCTACAGCACCAAAAAGACCTATACCACGTATATATAGATTTCAAGAAGGCCTTTGACAGGGTATGGCACGCAGCCCTATGGACCACCATGCGCAAGTATAACATCGATGCCAACCTCGTCCGAATCATCGAAAACCTGTATGGAAAGGCCTCAAGTGTTGTCCTCCTGAATGGAAGTATCGGCAATTGGTTTAAAACTACAGTCGGTGTGCGTCAGGGTTGCCTACTCTCACCCACCCTCTTCAATTTGTATCTAGAGAGGATCATGGAAGATGCCCTTGAACATCATGAAGGCACAATCTCCATCGGAGGGAGAAACATCACCAACCTCAGATTTGCTGATGACATAGATGGACTGGCAGGAACAGAAGATGAGTTACAGCGACTAGTAGAACACCTGGACGAAGCAGCTGCCTCATATGGCATGGAAATTCATTCATTCATTCATCTTCCGTACCGCTTGATCCTCACTAGGGTCGCGGGGGGTGCTGGAGCCCATCCCAGCCGTCTCCGGGCAGTAGGCGGGGGACACCCTGAATCGGTCGCCAGCCAATCGCAGGGCACACATAGACTAACAACCATCCACGCTCACACTCACACCTAAGGACAATTTAGAGTGTTCAATCAGCCTGCCACGCATGTTTTTGGAATGTGGGAGGAAACCGGAGCACCCGGAGAAAACCCACGCAGGCCCGGGGAGAACATGCAAACTCCACACAGGGAGGCCGCAGCTGGAATCGAACCCGGTACCTCTGCACTGTGAAGCCGACGTGCTAACCACTGGACTACCGGGCCGCCCTGGCATGGAAATATCTGCCGAAAAAACAAAGCTGATGACCAACAACAATCAAGGCATCAATCTTGATATCCAAGTCAGTGGGAAAAAACTAGAAACTGTGCAGTCATTCAAATACTTAGGCTCTATTATCTCAGACGAGGGCTCGAGGCCAGAGATGTTGGCAAGAATTGCTCAAACATCAACAGCAATAGCAAAACTCCAAACCATCTGGAAAGATAAGAACATAGCTCTGCGCTCAAAGATCCACCTTCTACGCTCCCTTGTCATGTCAATCTTCCTATATGCATGTGAAACCTGGACACTAACAAAAGATCTCCAAACAAAGATCCTTGCAATGGAGATGAGATGCTACAGGAAGATATTAAACATCCCTTACACCGATCATGTAACAAACGAGGAAGTTCAAAATAGGACACAACAAGCTATCGGGCACCACGACAACCTACTCACCATCGTAAAAAGACGGAAGTTACGGTGGTACTGCCATGTTACGAGATCATCAGGCCTTGCAAAGACGGTGCTGCAAGGAACTGTACAAGGATCTCGCAAACGAGGAAGGCAGAAAAAGAGGTGGGAGGACAACATCAGAGAGTGGACCAACCTGGATTTCGCAAAGTCCCAGAGAGAGGCAGAAAACAGAGACGGTTGGAAAGAAACGGTTAAAGGGTTTTCACGGGCGCCCCAACGACCACAACCGAGGTCAAGGGATAGGTGACAGGTGACATACATGTCACAAACTTCCTGCTTGAGTCTTGATATGACCTTTTCAGTTTCTTTATTTCGTTTGTTCTTAGCTCTGAATTAGGAGGGAAATCCCGTTCGAAAGAGCTGTGCTTTGTCACATAGTGGCGTTTATTATTTTAACTCTTCACCAGAGCTACCGTCTTTAGGCATATTAGACACATTGGCTTGGTGCTCGACAGAGGTAGAATGAAAGCATACTTGTCAGTCCATTCTTCATTGGAACCATACCTGTCAACTCATATGGTTTAGCCATAGTTCATACGGATTTTGTGGTGAATCTTACGTATATGGCCATATCGCACAAATCATACGGATTCTGAAAATTTCCTTTTTTTTTCCACCAACTCCAAATCATTTGGAGTTGGTGAAAAAAGTAACGCAGGAATACAACTCTGAACACAATAAGTAGAATGATGATTAGACATTAACCAGACATTGTATCATGGAGATCTACAATAAATATCATTGAAAATTTCGTGGGGTTTTTTCTGTCGTTATTTTGACATATAAAATGCTTTGGTATGTTAGAAGGATTTTTTGCTCTTTATAAGGATTTTTTAGGTAGTTTATACAGGTTGGCGCTCCGAAAAGTTGACAGGTATGTTGAAACGCCGATTTTCACTGCCCACCTTTCTCTTTGTAGCAAATTTAGATGTTACCATTGTGATGTTCATTTACCATGTTGCGGTGTTCTGCTGTTAAACAGCTGCAAAGATCCCCGGGTAGACGGGAGCAAAACTGCACACAATCGAAATCTCCCGCGATGCGTCTTCTCTAATTGTCTGTGTGCGGCTCTCCTGGGCTGAAGCTGTGAGCACACTGTGGCGTCGCGCATGCGTCTGTTTCCTGACACAATCCTCCATTTTGAATGTGTGTGTATTGGGATAGATGCGTGCTGACGCTTATGTATGGGCACACCTTAAGTTCAGAGGAGCTAATCAGCGCATCATTATCGCCGACATGCCCTGCTCAGCCAGGGTCTCCAGTTAGTCAAACATTATACAACACACAGTCGCGCTGCTGCAGTCCTCTGCAATTCATCTGTTAGTGCGCAAAGAATACGCAAAGAATATAACGGATAATTTTAACAAGCGATCGCGGTAATGCGCAGGTTATAGTCCACAAATATAAAATGTATAACGTTAAAATCACTTTATAAATTATTATTTCATACAATTTGCAGAGGGTGCGGACAGAGGAGGTCGGCGGTCCGGTAGTGGATCGCGGTCGACAGTTGAGGCAGGTGGCCCTATATTCATAAAAGTCGGAGAAAAAAAGTCAATCGTAAGATTATGAGTTGTTTATGTTCGTAAAGCTTTTTTCATTTTTCATTATCTTTAAAATGTTGCTGTAAAATGATAAAAATGTCACATATAATACAGAATTTATTCTACTAAAACTTTCTTCTTGTAAAAACGACTTTGCTTGTAAAATTTGATGAAAAAATTGTGGTATGCCAATCCATATATATTTTCAATTTATTGCTTTTTTTCCCCACAACAACCAAAGAGAGTATATTTTTGTAAGATTATTATTCAGGTAACATTTAAACCATTCAAATGAAATCACAACTTGATTTTTGTTTGATTTTCTTGGGACTTTCTGACCGTTTTTATTTTTAATACTACTTTGTCTTATATTACTATAACTTGTAATAAGGTGTAATTGTTTGAGTTACTTTTCATAAAATTATAACTTCATTTGATTTTGACTTCATTTTGTGAGAGTTACATACTAAAATACATTACATATTGTAAAAATTTTTTGTACTTTTTCCTCCTCAAGTCTGGCATTCATTCTCATAAAATAAGAACTATTCTCATAATATGTCACCTATTCTCATAAAAATACAACATTTTGTATACAATTCAGAATTCATTCTCATCATAGTGCAACAACAGTCTCGAAAAAGTACGCTTGTGAAAAAAGAAGTCATGGGCAGAGAAACTTGGTGTGGGTTCGTTCTCATGTAAATTGAAACTGTGTTGTCACTACTCAGCACATTTCGGAATGGCTGTATTCCAGACGCATTTTGAAAATGTGTGCAAACTATTGCAACGGTAAACAGCAAATTTTAATCACAGAGGGCTTTATGTGTCCCAAGTCGTATTTTTGATGCTGATTTCAAACATGTCTTGACTTTTTTTCTCACACATCAGGTTTTTGAGATATTTTCATTTTTCGCAATACCGGAATATACGATGCATTGTAATTTAGAGTGACGACATTTCAGGAAAGAAAAGTCCACCCATTGCTGAACCTAACCCTTAGTTCATAACTATAATTCCTATTATTTTTCATAGTATTCTTAGTTTATTATTTTGTTTATTATTCGTATGATGAAAACTTGATGTGCTCGAGAAAAAAAACAAGGGGCAGATTTGGAATCAGCGCCCCAAAAATAATTCAAGGAAATTTTATTTGCATGTCTGATCAAAAAAGACAGTTGTTGACCAGTGTGTTGTTCATATATTTCCCCATAGTATTTCCCCTTTAAAGTTCAGTAGCTAACACTCATTAAAAAAATGTTCCTTACCCCCACATTGAGACAGCTTGTGCAGAAAGCCCAAGTGGTCCGGCCAGAGAGCGTATCCGCTTTTCCTGTGCTGTGCAGCCGTTAAAAAACGAGGGCCAATGCTTTCTCTGTTTTCGTAAGGCGGGTCAGCTGCAGCTGTTACATGTCATTTACGTTCCCCCAAAATAACCAATTAATACGCTTCGATGGAGCTGAGGTTTTTACGCCAGCTCAGGAAATCTCATGGCACGCCACTTGATATTTCCTGCATGTGGGTAATTTGTAGCATCGTTATTTGTTTTAGTTCAAATTTCTGCATGCGCGGATGGTATTGGCATTAATAGTAAGGAACGCACCGCTGTTGCGTTTAATTGCTATGTCATTTGGCAACAGGTGCAGCTTCCATGCGGCAGTGAAATTGCTGGCCAAATCACAACCAATTTTTTGTTTTCTTGTAATAACCAGACATCAATTATCTGCTGCTTATCGTCACGAGGCAGCCTATCCAAGCTGACTTCAGGCAGTAAGCGGTGTACACCCTGTACTGGTTACTAGCCAACCTACCATGCATGTTTTTGGAATGTGGATTAATTTATTTATATGTGTTTATGTTTACAGTACTGCATAAAATTTTTCCATAGCTGAATTTTCTGTGGCGGCCCTGTGCTCAACTGGTTAGCGCGTCAACAATCGACGTGTAGAAGTGCAAGGTTCGATTTCGGCTCCAGCCTTCCTGTGTGGAGTTTGCATGTTCTCCCCGTGCCTGAGTGGGTTTTCTCTGGGTATTCCGGTTTCCTCCCTGTCACGTCCCGTGTTTGCCAGCAGGGGGCAGGCTTCTTGCTTGCTTTCTGCACACCTGCCACCCATTTGTGATTGATTACACAGGCTTTATTTGGGCGCTCTGGCAGTTGACTCACTGCCGGAGTATTTCACGCCGTGACAATTCTCTCGCTTATTCCTTATCCATTCGTTGCCTTGAAGCCTTGTGGCTGTAATTGTGCGTCTTTATATTCGCTCGTGCAAGATTAACTCGTTCACCTATAGATTCTCCTTGCTATTTTTCCCGCAAGCGTTTTCTGTTGTTTCCTTAATTATTTCCTGGTCCTTATTTTGACCAGCGCTTTTTGTTGTTCGCCCAGACAGGTATTTTGTGTTTGTATTAAACCTCCTTTGTTCTCTGACAAACCTTTTCCTGTGATGCTATTTCGGGGATCCACTCCTAGTTTTTTGTTGTACACGAAGCGATTATTCTATCGCTTCGGGGTATAGCGTGACACTCCCACATTCCAAAAACATGAGTGGCAGGTGAATGGATCACTCTAAATTATCAGAAGACAACTGGGATATGCTCCAGCACGCCCCGCGACCCTTGTGAGGATAAGCGGATCAGAAAATGGATGGATGGATGAATTTTCTGTGATCCTAATAATCTTAGACAAAGTTCTGCATGAGGTAATGTCACGCCAACAGTCCAAATATATTCATTCGAAGAGGAAAGCAGTTTTTGTTTACATTACGCAAGAAAAAAATCCCCCGCCCCCAAATGATGCAACGGCTACTTGTTGACAATATGTGACCCCAATTGGCCAATTGTCATGCAATAAGTTCTCCGCCCAGTCTTGCATGTGTTTCCACAGATTTGAGTGTCAACTTGCTCTATTTACGCCTTTTCTTCCCACGATTGCCGGGAAGAGTACGTTTTTGGGAAGGGTCGAGGTCTTAGTGAGTTAAATGCAATTAGGCAGTCATCTGTACAAACACGCTCGGGGGCAAAAACCACACAGGCGGAGGAACGATGGTGCAGCTTGGGGGTAAAAACCTCACAACTCTGGCTAACGTGAGAGTGGACGGTCCACCGCACGACTGATGCTGTCAAGACTCGAACGCTGTGGCCTGATTGTCACCAGATGTGTTGCCTCTGCTTCCTGTCATGTGATGGCACGCTGTAAATGTATTACACTCGGATAGGTGATTTGGTAATGGTGATGGAAATTAGGATCCTTCCTGTCTTTGAGACACATATGCTCAATGCCCTATTGTAAAATGTATATCGGGGAGTCGGAATAGATATGATGTTACGAACAATGCGTGCGCTGCGGACCTCCTGTATGATACAAAAAAATTTGCTCCGGAGCTCCGAGAACTCCGATGACGCAACAGATGGATTATGTCATGAAAAACTTTGTTTGACAAATCAGCACGGGCCAAGAAGTTAATTGGATGGATCCACTTGAGAACAAATTGTGGTACACCGTGGTTAGGAAAAAACTGCTGCGATGGCAGTAATCCAACGTCGGAATATGGGCCTGAAACAGCATTACAATCGATTGGGATTTGTCATTATAGTTTTGATATTGTTTGGAGCTTTTTTTTCCACTTCAGTTAGTTAAGAGCAGGTTAGTTAGTTGTGGATCTTTTAATGCTTTGTTATATCTTACCAGTAATTTTTATTAGTTTTAGTATTAGTTTTAGTTGACATACATACATATATCAGAACAAAAGTATGTACCGAACATTGACTTTTGGTTAACGACTGTATTCATTTGTCAGGCTTGTTTTTTTTAAGACAATGACTAAACGACGGTGTCACTTTCCATCTGTCTGAAATAATATCATGTATGTTTTTACTGTGCCAATAATCAAACTAATTTCTTCAAACGGACACCAAAACAAAACAATCTTGTGAAGTTGGACTTTTTAGTTTTGAAACTGATGACTGAAGAAACTCGGCCAACGGGTCGTATGAGGCCTTCCACCAAGTAAATATTATGTTTGGCCCAAGAAGAAAACAAGTGTATCATTTGCTGAGCGCATTTATTAAAACCATTCTGCAGCTCTCTGGGTGGCTCGTCCCTAATCTCCGTCCATGAGTCCTCCACGTGGAGCCGGTCCAACACAAACTTTGCTCTCAGACAACGGAGTGTAATGTCTTTTTTCATTGACAATCCCGCACACATAATTCCCCTGATGTGATCTTTTTATGACGAAGGTGCTGAAAATCCAACAATAACCAGAGGGGGCAAGAGTAGCGGCACTCTGCACTCAAGTACAAGTATGGATGTTCCAAAAAAAAAGAATAACTTGCAACGAGCAGCAGTTTGCAGATAGTGAATAACTCTTCCCAAAACAGGCTTCAAATTGCTTTTTGCCATTCCAGGTAGGATTTTACTGTCAAACTACACATGAAAACAAAGAACACTTTACAGGTTGTGTCTGTAAGCAAAATTTGGGAAAGTGTGCTAGCTTAATGCTAACACACGATGGAAAATGCCATATGTAAGCTGTGAAAACTAGCATTGAGGCTTCAGTGTTAAAACCCTGTAAAAATTGATAACTGAAAAGCAACAGACAGACAGACAATATTCACAGATACATATTGGTTATCCTATTGCTATTTGCTGATAAACCGACAATATGCATTTTGCACAAAAAATAGGAGTAAGGTGTAACAAAAATATAGAAAAATACCATACCTTTGTGCACCACTGATGTCATTCTAACAAGGACTGCTACAGGCAGTAATTGCCCGCAACTATGTTTTTTTATGTTTTTTGTTTTTATGGGAATGGGCCAAGGAACGTCTTCTGGTTTAATAATTAAGCTCGGAAATAACGAGATAAATAACTATGGCAAGCAAAGATGACAAAGACCATTTACATTTAGAAGTAAAAGCATTGACGTAATGTATAAACATACAGATATGCATGGCACGCATACTACTAAATACTACTATTACTACTACAAAATAACATGCCAATAAGTTACATTTGTCAAAATGTGTAAAATTGTTACATTGGTGACTAGTTGTAAATATTATTTTATGATTTATATGATCATTGATGGTGGTGGGATTTTATAGAAGAAAAGGACTGTTCAGATGTTTGAGGCCTCAATAAAGTGAGAATTGTGAGCCTTAAAAGTCACTGTTGTACATAAAATATATCTTTTTACAAAAAAATTGTTTGTTTAAACACTGGTGATTTGACTGAAATCAACTCATGTTTTCTTGCTTATTACTAGAAACACACTTTTATGTCTGATGAAAGATGACAGTCGAATCTATAATCCTTTTGTGCACCCTGTAACCTGATAACATGATAAGCTGTCCACTGGAGTAACTGCTGTCCCTGAAAGGGTTAATTTGGTAGTTTCTGTGTTTACATAGTCATAAAACACTATCTTCAGTTCGCCTTGAAATATTAGTCTGAATGCTCCAAATTGGCTGGCACTCACTACATTCTCTTTTTGAAAATGACTCACATTGAAAGAGTTAAAAATATTTGGAGAAAAAAAAATCCACGAATAAGTGTATCTCCATGTGCCGAACTGTAAATATGCAGGGGATGCACTGTATGCTCAAGTAAAGATCTGGCAAAATCTTCTTACATTGAGTGACAAAGTATTTGTTCTTCGGCATAGGAACCAACAGTGCACAGTACATCAGTGTGCCTCGAAAAGTAGCTTGAGTTGGTCTTGCTATTGTTGATGACAAGTTGCAATAAAAATTGTTATAGTGCCTTATTATTGAAGTGGAATTAGGTGAAATTCAGGTAATTTCAAAGAGGAGGGCAGCTGAGGTTGAGGGCGAGCTGTGTTCCCAGGGTTCATATCAGGGTTGGTGAAAGGAGGGGGGTCCTTATAATTGAACTCCCTCAGGGTGGGAGCTTGAATGGAGGTCTGTTTTGGGAATCTCGCAGCATGCGTGTGCGCGCTCCGACTTAATGCCGCCTGACAGGTCATGGCTGCCGCTCAGCTGCTGGCGTTGGCGAGCGGGGGTCTCGGCTTACAGGCAGCGGTGGCGAAAAGATGGCAAGGCGAGAGGGTCGGCGCGCCAAAGTTCACAAGAACAGTAGCGCGGATGTCATATTTCAACGCCTAATTAACATTTGGCTAAGACCTTCATGGCGAAACCTGGGAATGATCATCAAAGTTTGACGCCATGCTATAGTTGGTGTTCACGTGAAAGCTTGGGAATTTGAGGCAATGCACCTGTGACTGAAAAGCGAAGTGTGGAGAGCCTCAGTCATCGAAATGCAATCATTTCTAACAGCTTCTCAAATACCCACACCCTCTCTTTAATTTGTCGCCCACTTCTATTTTTATGTGACCCCAAATGACGACAACAGACAGAAATGGCGTGAACCAAAACTTGGCGTAATTTATGAGCCTCAGCAAAGCCAACTCGGGAGAATCCAAACTGAAACTTACTGAAAGTTCAATGGAGAACACTAAGAATCCGCAGGGAGAAGAAACGTCTATGAAGGAAGTGAAAACTTCACGAGATACCTACCAGAGCTCACGGCACAAACCTGCACTGAGGTTTTTTTCGGGAGCCAACATATCCCAGCCCAAACGAGCTGATGAGCTACAGGTGGGTGATGTGCGCGCGTGTATGTGCGCGAGGGATAATTGCCAGGTGTGCAGGTGGGTGTCGCTGACTGTAATTTGTTTGTGACATTCCTGCTCTGTCGCGGATGGCTGTGTACCTCGCTGAGCGGCAAGGATTACTCAACTCAACTCAACTGTATTTATAGAGCACTTTCCAACAGCCATCGCTGCATACAAAGTGCTGTACATGGAGCAACTATCATACATACAATAATAAAGCAATAAATCAGTAATAAGGATGGTTGAAAGCACTAAAGAGTAAAACTGCTTAGTGGATGATTAGTGGCTATAAAAGGTCTGCACACCCCTATGCAAATACCAGGTTTTTGTGTTTGCCAGTATTTGCCGCAAATTCCTGAATCTATGACCTGCTATGATCATATCAACACTCGCTGAGGTCCTCTGGCACTGGCCTTTTCATTATTCCACGGTTGAGAACCAGAACACACAGTGAGGCTGCATTCAGCCATTTTGGTCCGCAGCTAGGAAATGGCCTGCCAGAGGACATCACATCCGCAGAGACTGAGGCTCAAGGCAGATCGTTTTTGCTTGGCTTTTGAAGAACTTATTTATGTATTTATTTCAACTCATTCAGTTTAAGCCTTTTTTTTTCGTTTTTCTTTTTTTTAAGAACAGTGTTTCCTTATGGGGGGCTTCAACGCTGCAAGGTGTGACAGCTGTTATTCTTGTCAGTGTGGATGAGCTCCCCTTGGATGCGCTTTTCCTCATATGGTTTCTCTGTGCCTTACCATGTATTTTTTTTAAATAGTTTATCAGGTTGTGTATGGGGCAGCTCGGCGTTCCAGTGGTTCGCGCGTCAACCTCACAGTGCAGAGGTACTCAATTCCAGCTCCGGCCTTCCTGTGAGGAGTTTGCATGTTCTGCCCGGGCCTGCATGGGTTTTCTCCGGGTACTCTGATGATTTCCTCTCACATTCCAAAAACATGCACAGGCTGATTGAACACTCTCAATTGTCCCTAGGTGTGAGTGTGAGCGTGGATGGTTGTTCATCTATGTGTGCCCTGCGATTGGCTGGCAACCGGTTCAGGGTGTCCCTCGCCGACAACCCAAAGACAACTGGGATAGGCTCCATCACCCCCACCCCCTTCAGCACCCCTCCTTGTGACCTCTAATACCATATCTCTCCAATTTATTCAATAATATACTATGATCTATAGCAGGGGTGCCCAAAACTTTTGGACCGAAGATCTACTTTTCGATCAACTAACCTCCCGGGATCTACCCTTACTGGAACGCGAGCACACACAGACACACACTCATGCCATGATGAGAAACAGCCTGAAACTGAGGCATGCGATGCAATTTTGCAGCCCGTTAACGATCGTAGCTCATACGTACCGTTTTAAAGTGCATCCCGGGCTCTCCTAGATTCCTATTCGTTGCCCGTGCCCTTGGTGAATTGTAGACAAAGAAAACTCTAAATGAGAAAAATGAGGATAAAAGATAGAGCGCAACAGCTCTGATCACAAGCTACAATTGCAGACTGCTGCGCGCGAACAACTTCGGGTGACGTAATTACGCGCCACCATAAATTCAAGATTTAACTGCTTTATTTTATTTTATTTTACTTTTATTTTTATTTTTTTGTGTGAAAATGAGACTGATAGGATGATTAGGGCGCAGTGTACATTAACACAAAAACATATTACTAACATGTACAAAGACACACTAATGGTTGTTTGTTTTTTTTTCTCCTCGACACTCTTCGGATCTACTTGGGACCTGTTTTAGATCTACCGGTAGATCAGGATCGACGTAATGGGCACCCCTGATCTATAGTATCAAAAGCTTTTTTTAGATCTAGAAAAATCCCAACAGTAAATTATTTCTTGTCCATATTAGTTTCTATTGCTTCCACAAACTCCATTACTGCCATTGAAGTGGTCCATTTTTTCTGAAGCCATATTCATTTTCACTTAATAGCGTATCTTTTTCTGTAAAGTTATCAAGTCTGCATGAAAATATTTTTTTCGAGTATTTTTGAGAATTGTGGTGATAGTGATATTGGTCTATAATTTGTAGACACATGTCTTTCTCCACTTTTATAAATTGGCGAATCCTTGTGAGGATAAGCGGATGGGAAAATGGATGGATGGAGGTTGTGTGTGTGTGTGTGTGTGTGTGTGTGTGTGTGTGTGTGTGTGTGTGTGTGTGTGCGTGCGCACATGCGCACGTGCAGGCATGCTTGTGTGGCTATGTATCTGTGTGGGTCCTCTGTTCATGTTATATTTTGGATGTTTGAAATGCACAGTCCTTTGATCTGCATTTGTATGTCTAAAAAGTGCTATATAAATAAACATTGATTGATTATTTGTGGGCCTGGTCTGCTGTAGACAGAAATCATGATGCGCTCAGCTCAATTTATTCAGGCTGGGTCCAATATTGACAGAGTTTAGAATGGCAGCCTACAGGTCAATGTTGTGGTAGCTTTGTCATAAACGGTACCACCCCCTTTTATTCATGATATAGGTTTCAGTGATGATTGCATATTTGGCCTATTTATGTTCTTTTATTTAAGATGTTCTGCTGAGTTATTTATAGTTGTTTCACGTGGAGAAAAAAAAGGAAGACTGTGTTGATTTCATTATATTATTCATTTTACGGACTAATGTCTGTAAAGTCCCGAGACAGACAAGTGGCTATCGGGCCACCATTAATGTCAGATTCTGTCAGGTGAAATATAGGCTTCTTTAGTCTAACACGGAGCTTTTAATCTATCGTTTAAATGGTAACTTGTGGGTACACAAATACTATAAATGGTCTCTTCTGCCATCTAGTGGAAGAGTATTTCATTGTGCAGCCTGTCACTATACATTGCTGGCATAGACAGATGAACTAATATTTTTCAGACAAGTAAAGTGAAATTGAATTCTTTCGCAGCGCAGTCGTTGCGAATACCTCAACTTGCTGACGAGAATGTCGTGCGAAATGACCTTGAGCCTCGTGCCCTTACGGCAGTGGTGCCTTTCAAGGTCTCCTGCACCAGCCAGGCAAACCAAGTGCTCCTCACATCCATCTCAGTGATGCTTCCACACTCCTTTCAAGCATGTTTCAGAATAAAATGATTAACCATGGAGCGCGTGCGGCTGTCCGTTGCCTCGTGACCTCCTCGAGTCGGTCATCACAATGGCTTCCAGCTGTTCGGTGGTGGGACGCCGCCGGGGGAATATTTTGGAGCCGTGTCACTTTGGAAAAGGCTTTACACTTGATTAGCAAAGCCTCATTCCACAAGTGAAAGACAGAGTGGATGAAAATTGTCTCCATGTTGCCGAGGGCTCCGATAAACTTTGGCAGTAGTTGCCGCCAGAGTGTTTAGTCCGGCCCATGACGGCATGGACTCAGGCATGATAATCAACACAAAAAATGTGCTGGGACTAGCAATGTCAAGTAAATTAAAAGAAAAAAAGCTTAAGTGGGGATGTTTGGGTTTTTTCCCTCTGGTTTTGGATTCTACTTTTTTCACCACAGCATTCAGATTCAGGAGAGATTTTGTCATTGATCCCTTGAATTTGTATTTTATTTATTTTTAATATTTTATTTTATTTTAGCGCCTTTTTTTACCCATGGGTTTAGGTCTGGAGAGTTTTTTGTCTTTGTCACCGTTTTTGTAATATATTTTTTATCCATCCATTCATCCACTTTGTGATCCGCTTTATCCTTACAATGGTCGCGGGGGGTGCTAGAGCCTATCCCAGCCGTCTTCGGGCAGTAGGCGGGCTACACCCTGAACCGGTTGCCAGCCAATCGCAGGGCATACAGAGACGAACGACCATCCGCGCTCACACTCACACGTAAGGACAATTTCGAGCGTTCCATTAACCTGCAACATATGTTTTTTGAATGGGGCTAGGAATCCGGAGTACCCAGAGTAAACCCACGCAGGCATGGGGAGAAAATGCAAACTCCACACAGGGAGGCCAGATCCGGGATCGAACACTGCACCTCTGCGCTGTGAGGCCGACGCGCTAACCAGTTGACCCGCTAAGCCGCCCATATACAGAATACTAATAGAGTGTTTCTAAAATCAATCACAGGGCACACAGAGACGAACAACCATCCACGCTCACACTCACATCTAGGGACAATTTAGAGTGTTCAATCAGCCTGCCACGCATGTTGTTGGAATGTGGGAGGAAACCGGAGCACCTGGAGAAAACCCACGCAGGCCCGGGGAGAACATGCAAACTCCACACAGGGAGGCCGGAGCTGGAATCGAACTTGGTACCTCTGCACTGTGAGGCCGACGTGCTAACCACTGGACTACCGGGCCGCACAATATAAATAAGATTTTTTTAAACAATAGTACAATACAAATCATCTCCGGGGCAGTGTCAATTAGAGTTGCAATATTTTAATTAAAAACAAGGATGATTTGCTCTATGAATCAAGGAAAATCCATAACTGTAAAAATGTGTACCTTTTTCCTGTTCGTTTCCTGTGACCAATAGCGTTTGGTCGTGCGTATGGCCCCTGCCGAGCTCGAAGCACACAGAGCACGGCACATACCTGCAGGCTGCATGCAGCTGCTGCTAAATCTTCCCGACTAACGCGCACCTTCTGTGCAAACAAGCCGGAGTACGCCAGTCACGTGAACGCCTCACTTACTGCTAAACTGTGTGGTCTCTCACACTCCTCCCCCCTCCCCCTCCCTGTGTGAGTCAGATGGCTTGTGGTGCCTTTTGTAAGCAGATTATTTCAGATCAAGACGTTGGCGTGTGTAGAAAGCCAATTTAATTCCCTTTTGTACTGGAGTCCCCGAAGAGGAATGTGACTGTGTAGTAACCCGATTAATGTTTGATATTTCCAAGAGATGACCGCCAGAAAATTCATATTGTGTTTCTTGTCGCAATTTTTTTCTCCATCAGTGTTGGGGACACATTAATTACTCGGAGTTTACAGAAAAGAGGGGGTTTACAACAACACCTGGAAAAAAAATCCACCCACCCACAACTAAAACAAATAAGTCCTGCTGCTGACGTATCCAGGCACCCGGCGAGCTGTCGACAACACATGAAATTCTATGCAACCGTGAACTCGCCCCAATTTCTCCATGTCGCTCCATTTGCTGCCCGGCTACCATATCCAGTTGCTGCCGCTGGGAATTGACCCCGGCATCATTCACTGTGGGGTTAAGGGGTTGGTGGGGTGCCCTTACCTTGACGTGGGCGGCTGGAGGTGCAGAGCAGCACTCATGCAGACACACCAGAAGGGTTTGAGTCTACATCCCATCAGCTGTGAGCCACCTGTCTAAGCCAAGATACCAATGCTCTGCATCACGCCTGGAAAATATACCTGTGTG
Organism: Hippocampus zosterae; assembly: GCF_025434085.1. Taxonomy (NCBI): domain Eukaryota; kingdom Metazoa; phylum Chordata; class Actinopteri; order Syngnathiformes; family Syngnathidae; genus Hippocampus; species Hippocampus zosterae. The sequence continues at coordinate 35,485,336 of NC_067451.1, forward strand.
GCCTGTGTGGAGTAGTGCACTTTGTAACATTGCATAGAGGCTGCTGAGTGAACTATTGCTGAGTAGAAGGCTGATTTTCACATTTCCGTTTGTTTTTTTTCTACCATGGGATGCTTTAGGCATTAAGATAAGCAGTTAGCCAATATCAATGCACCAACAATTACATGAGCAAGGCAATCCACAAAATGAAAGTCTGAAATTTTCCAGCATGCTTTGAATGGGGTGAGGGGGTAGGGGTGAATTGAGCCATCTGATGGATAAATATAAATACAAAAACTGTCTAGTCAGTTGTCCAAATTGAAATCTTAGCTAGCTAGCTAAATTGATAAGTTGATAGTGAGGCAAGTAGTATGATTAGCCAGCTAGCTAGCGAGCTAAATAGATAGAGAGTGTCGGTATGTATACAGGCCAACAGTAAATGAAGGTGTGGTCACTGGTCAGTTGTTATTTAGGCAATTTAAGAATGCCTTAACCATGTGTTTGCCTCCTGACAGTTAGCTGACTATTGACTGAGAAAATCTTTGATTAGATATCCAGCAGAGTATGCCAACGATCAGGTTACTGTCTTTTTGACAAAATAAAATACAAAATCATGACCACGATTAACATTTGATTAATGTGCAGCCCTGATAGTTAGATAGATTGGTGGTAAATATAGAAAGGTATATACAGGTAGTTTACGGGGTGGCTAGTAAGATGGGTAGCTGGGTAAATACTGAATGTAGCTATCTGAATACAATAGATGGGAAGCAAGTGAGCCTAGTAGGTAGGTAGATATTGGTAACCCGTGTGTCTAATGTATAGAATTTTGCATCAAGCTATATCCCATGTAGCGAGCTAGGCAGCTAAATATGAGATACATCGCACTACAACCAAAGTTTATTATCGTTGATTATATTTTAGTGCATGGAAAGCCGTGACAATCGGCTCTTTCAAACCACTTTTTCTTCTTATTCAAAATCTATATTTCAATGAAGGAAAAAACATCTACTTGTATAGAAGCTTTGCATTGTATCTTCAAGTAATTTTAGCACAATTGTACCATGTTGGTGTCAATGAGCACAGTAATTGAAGGCGAGAGAAAGTGCAGGAAGTGAGAGGAGATTACCAGTGGCTGAGGCTTTCCATCCAAAACCACGAGCGTGAACCATATCTCATTGAGGCTAGAGCCACCGCCTCAGGGAGCCCTTGTTTTCTTTTTTTTTTATTGTCACTAGTAATCAGTGCAGGCGACACGGCCTATCAGTGAATTCCAAGGGCAACAGGAAGTCTTGCATAGGTCTTGGGAGGAAGTTGGTGGAAATATGTGTTCACCAACAACAATGTGCAGCCACCGATTTTGAGCATAAACTGTGACTTTTACAATATGTGGAAGATGTATTTTGCATGTACTGGCATTTAGCTTGGAAAGTGTCTTTAAACAGTAAAATCTGGTTGGGTTCCTCAAACACTAGTCATTGTTTGTACTGGAAGGAAAAAGTGCATACATGTTTTATTGTATCTAATTATTGTAGTATTTTGTTTTACTGCCAGTACTCTGGCTGCAATGTCATACAAGGTCCCTGAAGTCACCATATGCATGTCTGGGAAGAGAGAGACGCTGGGTGAGCTGAGAGAGAGAGAGAAACAAAGAGAGAGAGAGAGAGAGAGAGAGAGAGAGAGAGAGAGAGAGAGAGAGAGAGAGAGAGAGAGAGAGAGAGAGAGAGAGAGAGAGAGAGAGAGAGAGAGAGAGAGAGAGAGAGAGAGAGAGAGAGAGAGAGAGAGAGAGAGAGAGAGAGAGAGAGAGAGAGAGAGAGAGAGAGAGAGAAAACAATTGGGAGAGAATCAGGAATTGTGTGCAGAACGACTTCAGCTTAAAAGACGTATTGGGCTAACCATTACCCACTTAATATTGAAATCATTTGGTGAGGGATCAGACAAATTACGGCTCAAAGAACCCTCATGACGAATAAAATTATTGGATCCAAGTTTCCCTTGCCCGGACACAAGTCACCGGGGCCCCCCTCTGGAGCAAGGCCTGGAGGTGGGGCTCATTGGCGAGCGCCTGGTGGCCGGGCCTACACTCATGGGGGCTGGCCGGGCTCAGCCTGAAGAGGGAATGTAGGTCCCCCTTCTCATGGACTCACCACCCATGGGAGGGGCCAAAGGGGCCGGGTGCAGTGTGAGCTGTGGGGGGACCCTGGTGGTCCAATCCTCGGGAACAGAAGCTAGCTCTTGGGGTGTGGAATGTCACCTCTCTGTCAGGGAAGGAGCCCGAGCTGGTGTGTGAGGCAGAGAATTTCCGACTGGATATAGTCGGACTTGCCTCCACACACAGCCTGGGTTCTAGTACCAGTTCTCTCGAGAAGGGTTGGACTCTCTGCCACTCTGGACTTGCCCATGATGAGAGGCATAGAGCAGGTGTGGGCATACTCATTGACCCCCAGCTCAGTGCCTGTACATTGGGGTTTACACCGGTAGACGAGAGGGTTGCCTCCCTCCCCCTCCAGGTGGGGGGTGGGGAGGGTACTGGCTGGTGTTTGTGCACATGCACCAAAGAGAAGCTCAGCGTACCCACCCTTTTTGGAGTCCTTGGAGGGTGTGCTGAGAGTATTCGCTGGGACTCCCTTGTTCTGCTGGGGGACTTCAATGCTCACGTGGGCAATGACAGTTAGGCCTGGAAGGGCGTGATTGGGATGAACGGCCCCCCAAATCAGAACTCGAGTGGTGTTTTGTTGTTGGACTTCTGTGCTTGTCATGGATTGTCCATAATGAACACCTTGTTCAAACATAAGGGTGTCCATATGTGCACTTGGCACCAGGACACCCTTCGCCACAGTTCGATGATTGACTTTGTGGTTGTAGGTGGCCGCATGTTTTGGACACTCGGGTGAAAAGAGGGGCAGAGCTGTCAACTGATCACCACCTGGTGGTGAGTAGGCTCCGATGGTGGGGGAAGATGCCGGTCCGACCTGGCAGACCTAAATGTATTGTGAGAGATTGTTGGGAGCATCTGGCGTATTCCCCTCTCAGAAGGAGTTTCAACTCACACCTCCGGCAGAGCTTTTCCCATGTCGGGGGACATTGAGTCCGAATGGACCATGTTCCGTGCCTCCATTGTAAAGGCGGCCAGTCTGAGTTGTGGCCGTAAGGTGGTTGGTGCCTGTCGTGGCGGCAACCCCCGTACTCGCTGGTGGACACCAGCAGTAAGGGATGCCGTGAAGCTGAAGAAGGAGTCCTTTCAGGCATTTATGGCCTGTGGGACACCAGAGGCAGCTGATGGGTATCGACTGGCTAAGCGGAATGCAGCTTCGGTGGTCACTGAGGCAAAAACTCGGGCGTGAGAAGAGTTCGGTGAGGCCATGGAAGCCGACTTCCGGATGGCTTCGAGGAAATTCTGGTCCACCCACCATCCAACGTCTCACGAGGGGGAAGCATTGCACCACTAAAACTGTGTACAGTGGGGTTAGGGGATTCTGAGATGTGTTCTCCTATCACAGATGTGGGTAAAAAGCTCGTTGGTGGCAAGGCCCCAGGGGTTGATGAGATCCGCCCAGAGTTCCTCAAGGCTCTGGATGTTGTGGGGCTGTCCTGGTTGACACACCTCTGCAACATCGCGTGGTCATCGGGGAGAGTGACTCTGGATTGGCAGACCTGGGTGGTGGTCCCTCTGTTTCAAAAGGGGGACCGGAGAGTGTGTTCCAACGACAGAGGGATCACACTCCTCAGCCTCCCTAGTAAGGTCTGTTCAGGGGTGCTGGAGAGAAGGGTCCGTCAAGAAGTCGAGCCTCTGATTGAGAAGGAGCATTTTGGTTTTCATCCCGGCCGTGGAAAAGTGGACAAGCAGGGTCCTCGAGGGTATGTAGAAACTCCAGTCTACATGTGATTTGTGGACTTTGTGAAGGGGTTTGACCAGGTGCCTCTGGGACTTCTGTGGGGGGTGCTTCGGGGGCATGGGGTCCCGAAACCCCTGATACGGGCTGTTCGGTCCCTATACCACCATTGTCAGAGTTTGGTTCGCATTGTCGGCAGTAAGTCGGAATCATTTCCATAGAGGGTTGGACTCCGCCAAGGCAGCCCTTTGTTGCAGATTTTGTTCATAACCTTTATGGACAGAATTTCTAGGCGCAGCCAAAGCGTTGAGGTGATCCATTTTGGTGGCCTCAGTATTACATCTGTGCTTTTTGCAGATGATGTGGTACTGTTGGCTCCATCTAACAGGGCTCTCCAACTCTCACTGGAGCGTTTCGCAGCCTGGTGTGAAGGGGATGGGATGAGGATCGGCATCTCCAAATCTGAAACAATGGTCCTCAGTCTGAAAAGGGTGGAGTGCCCTCTCCAGGTCGGGGAGGAGATCTTGCCCCAAGTGGAGGAGTTTAAGTGTCTTGGTGAAGTCTAGGTTTCCCTACTAAAGCTGCTGCCCCTGCGACCCCACCCCGTATAAGCGGCGGAAAATGGATGGATGGATGGATGGGTTCAGTGTGTACATTTGGAGAAAATACATGAAGGTCAACTGTGAAGTAATTTCAGAAAATCCCAAATGAAAACAGATGTCATGTTATAATTCATTCGCTTTGCGAGAACAAAATTATATCGTCCCAAATTTCTGGTCCATTTACGTGCCCTCTTCTTTTCTTTTGGCCAGTCAAACAACTGTTTGCCTGAATGTGAACAGTGAGTGCATTGGCACACCGCGGAGAGGCATTTCGCCAAATAACTCAATAACAGTGGCAAAGAGCAGTTCACGGGATAATCAACAATGCTAGAGATTGCCAAACAAAAGCATTTTCGTTGTTATGAGTGTCACTATGGGTATGGGTATAACTATGAACCTGGTTAAAAAAAAAAACAACAACAAAAACATATAAAAGTACGCTTGAAATAGTTTTAGCCTTAAGTATTACTCAAAATATGGTTGGCCAAGTTTACTTTACACCTGACCTTTAATATTTCAAGAGGAAGACGGCCTTTGAGAAGAAAAGGCGTAAAATTTGTCGGGTGCTGTGAAAGGGAAAGAAGACCATCTGGTTGATGAATTAAAAAATGAATAGTCCAAAGTGACATCTTAACGTAAAGGCTTGCATTCAGGCTTCTTAGGAGAGAACATGAGCTCACTTTAAAAGTCCCTGGAGAAAAAGGGTGAAATTTTTTGCTGCATGATGTGAATGGGGAGGGTGGAATTAGTGCAATTTGTTGGACAAATGAAGAAGATAGTCATCAAAATCTTCAAATAACAAATTGAGTCGTTGACGTCATAACACATGTTCGCCAATGTCAAAAGAATTATTTCAGTAGCAAAACACTGTTTCAGAAGAATGATGTGAAGTTGGGGAAGTCTTAAAATGAACGATTGTCTTTATGTTAAGTCAGTGTAAGATCGAAAAAAAATTAAGGGTTTTCAATAGAACATTTTTGTGTTCCTATGCCATTTTTAGGCTAGTTTAAGAAACAGGGATGAAAATTCTACTTTTTTTCCAAATTACATTCATCCAACACAACCAAATTCACAGAATGACAAAAACTGTTCATTGGATCTTTTAAGGGTTGAAAATGTTAATTTTGCTCATATCTTTACTGTACTTATCCATATTTGCATTTTCTCATTTGGAAAAAATATATTTCCGAACAAAATGGCTCCACCGTATTCATATGTTTGCCAATTTACCCTAATTATGCTGTCTAAAAGCAGCTATGCATAGAGGAAGTTACGTCCAGCCTATAATGTTCAGCATGAAGTCTCCCCAACCGTCCTCAAGTAAGGTAAGCTTTTCTCTACGGGACCACTGAAACTGAATACAAATATGTGACATATTTTAATAAAGTTTTTCTTCCCACAGTCCACTGAGTCCTATGTCATTTAAAACCCCACAGAAGCCATAATAAGTACATATAGCTAAAAACCTTTTCTTATCTTGGGGAGCGAATATTAAAAACTTGACCTGTAATAACATGACGGAAAGGAGGAGCGGGGATTTACCTGCACGGAAAAGGAAATGAAACTGTCATGACCACGCGGGGGCAGCGGGAAGCCAACGCTGACAGTTTAGACGACCTGGCTTAAGCACTCTTATTTATTTATTTATTTATTTTAATGGCACTTCATCTGTCAACGAGTGTACAATGAGTATCATTACGTGGTGTGAGGCTCATGCAGCAGACATCTCGGTATTGCCGTGTTTATCTGTTATATCTTTGGGAGTCGTGCGAGTGTCTACCTGTGACTCATGTGAAGAGTTGCTTCCAGGCTAAAGTGCAGAAAGGATTTTTTTTTCATCCTTGTGCGTAATGGCAGGATACACTATTACTGATTCACAAAAACTTCTCTCAACGTTGCCATTGTGGGAGGCCAGGCCGGCGTCCTGACATGCTCCTGGAGCCAAATTGTCAAAAGTGATTCTCTTGGCATAGAATATGATGTTGCCATGCCAAATAAACACCAACAACAAGAAAACCAAGCCTGAACCATCAGCAGCTGAAAAAGAAGGGAGGAAACATTGGACATGCTTTACAATTGGAAAGTCATAGTTTATACTTGTACCCGACAGCGTTTCCAGAAAAGTAACATTTTCACATTCTTCACTGTCATTAGAAGTGTAAAGAAGTTAACCACCACGAGTGCGCGTGCGCACACGCACACGCACACGCACACATAAACACACACTCACAATCGCAAGGGGTAAAGCTACAACACAGAGCAACCATATAATATTTAAAAAGTTGTCTTACTATGCATGTCCATGAAACACATTGAAATTACATTGGTACCTCAACTGATGAAATTAATTTGTAAGTAGAGACGCGTTTTCCGTGGACATGCCCTAATCCGTTCCAGGCCCCCCACCAAAAAAAATTCAGACATAAACGTTTTCTGAAGCATAGAAATCCATCAAAATATGTAACAAACACGATTGTGATTACTGCTACAGTGGCAATGTAATTTCACTCATGGGATGAATGAAGAATCAATCAATCTATTAGCAATTCGAAACATTTTAGGTGGTCTAGAGCAAGTGAAAATAGTTTGGAATTTTTCGTTACACTGTAGTTGTTTTTTTAATTCATTTTTACTTTTGATTTTTGAATTCACTTTGTTTCCCTTATTTTCATTTCAATGCTCCCTTTTAGTTTAGTATTAGTTGGGTTTTTTTTTGGGGGGGGGGGTTAATACGGCCTGTTTGTCAAGTGTAGAATTAAAGTAAAGGGTGTCAAGTGTTGTATAATAAAGTAAAATGGAATTTTGTACGGATATAAAACAATACAGATAAAAAAATATACAGGTATATATAATTGGCAAAGAGAAAAATTATAATTAATGAACTATAAATATAGTGAACTTAAGTTAGTTTCACTGAGGCAGCCTAGCGGTCGACTGGTTAGCACGTCGGCCTCACAGTGCAGAGGTTAGGGTTTGATTCCAGCTCGTGCCTTCCCGTGTGTAGTTTACCTGTTCCATCCGTGTCTGAGTGGGTATTCTCCGGGTACTCCGGTTTCCTGCCATATTCCAAAAACATGTGTGGTAGATTAATGGAACAGTCCCAAATGTCCCTAGGTGTGATTGTGACAGCGGATGGATGTTCGTCTCTGTGTGCCCTGCGATTGTATGGCAACCGGTTCAGGGTGTCCCCCGTCTACTGTCCGAAGACAGCCGGGATAGGCTCCAGCACGCCCCGCCGATAAGCGGGTCCGAAAATGGATGGATGGATAGATGGATCGTGGCATAGTTTCACTGACGTACAATGTTTTTTCAGATGGTCTGGATAATAACAGGAAAAGCAAATATTCCTGGAGCTGGGTTATAGAGTGTACAGGCCTCATGCCTTTGTTAGCTTCTTGGAGATCAAATGTTGTCTTTGGGTTGGCCAATGTAAATATTTCTATGCCTCTGTTGTGTTATAAAAATGCAGTGCATGTACTCCATCACTCAACTTAGACTAAATAAGGTCTTTGCTTGTTTTTCTTTTTTACAGGATGATTGTTTGTGCGCTTTGTTCTCTCTCTCTCTGGTTGAGGTTGTTTCCATTCCTTTGGCTGCCATCCACCGAGAACTTCTCAGCCGTCCCCCTCCCCCCATCCTAAAAACTATACGTGTTGAAGACAGTTGAGCGCCTGACTTCTGCCGCGTGACAAATATCCGCACCTCAGTTCAAACAAGAATGCAACAATTTCAATTTTGGGACTGCCTGTAGGGATGATTTACACCCGCCTTTGAGTCTTGTTGTTTTTCAGACCTGATGGGGAGTTCAGGATACAAGAAAAACACTTTGCTTCGCATTATTAGGAGGTGGACTGAAGTTTTATCTCTGGTACGTCTCTGATAAAACGTGGTTCCTTTCAAGTGTGACACACACAGAGAACGGGTGGTCCGAAACAGAGGCACGGCTCGTGATTTGTGGCTCTTGTGGAGTCTCCAAAATCAGAAAGGATAAGAAAAGATTGGATTGCTTTTTTTCTCTTCTTCTTCTTCTTCCTTTGCAAAACGCTTGGAACATAGCGTGAAAGCAGACAGGGAAATGTGGGGGCCCTGCTGGTCACTACCAAGTCGGAATAATTGTTGGATATTTAACATAATGAACAAGGCTGAAGGTCGTCGGTTCGATTCCAGCTCCGGGCTCCCTGTTTGGGGTTTGCATGTTCTCCCTTGGCCGATGTGGGTTTTCTCCGGGTACTCTGGTTGCCTCCCACATTCCAAAAACATGCATGGCAAGCTGGTTGAACACTCACAAATTGACCCTAGGTGTGAGTGTGAGCGCGGCTGGTTGTTTGTCTCTGTGTGCCCTGCGATTGGCTGGAAACTGGTTCAAGGTGTCCCCCACTTACTGCCTGAAGATAGCTGGGCTAGGCACCAGCATCAGTACGCCAAGTTGACTGGCGTCGCATCCTGGCTTGATCTTCATCCATACAGACAACTTCCCGTCATTTAAAGCTCGCCAGAGTCCACTGCTGGAATTACTATTTACTTATTTCCAGGTTGATGTCTCATCTCTCATCATGCTGACTTTTTGTGGCAGTGCTTACTCAGTACAGACGACCAAAGACGTATCAACGACGCAGCTCAATATAGCACTGGGCCGCTGTATTCTTACTTCAAATGTAATTTCTTGGGACACCCTATTGTGAATCTCTGATGTTGTTTTTCAGTTTTTCAGCCTTCATTAGACATAATCGGTTTTGTTTTGATGTTATTTTCAGGGTGCGGGAGTGGGAGAGGACGTTTTCCCACTCTATCGAGGTATTCATGAGTGGAGCATCGTGATGAAAGCTGCAGAAAAGGGATGTGGGAAGCAAGGCTGATTGCTGGTGAGATTACCCACTTGACCCATCAATACAGCACATTAAGAAAACAAATCATCAGTTCTAAGGACTACGCATGCCTTGCTCATTGAAGACAGCTCAACTGTTGGGGAGCCCATGTTTTTAAAGGAAGTATTTCACATTCTTGACATGTTTTGTTGTTGTGCAACTCAAACAAAGGTGTGCTGTTGAGATGAGGATGGCATAAAGTATTTTCTGAAATATTGAATTGGTTTGAAAAAAAACAAATGAAATCACACAAAACAGACACAACTCAAGGCACAACTGTATCGATTTTTGTTTTCACTGCCCAAAGGAAATATAAAATGTTGTTTAGGTTTTTATGTTTGTTTGTGTGTTTTGTTTTGTATGGATTGTTTCAGGTTTAAATTCCTCCTTCAAGTGTCTTGGAATTCAGAGTCGGGGTGAACTACAGGGTCTGATCAAACACTGGCTTTGTTATTATGTTGGTGTGAATGGAACTGGAACCATTCAGGAGACAGAAGGGGACACTGCAATGACTGCCAGCGTACTTTAGATCTCCGTCATAATGTTGCCAATGGAAACACTCAATTATATATATATATTTTTTGACCTTACTGAGGAGAAACTTCTCACATCATTGTTGCCCCGATGGGGTGAGATGGTGTTAGATCCCGTCCGCAACTTGGCTGACTCGCTCCATTATTGGCTTGTATAAAACTTAAGTAACCACGGGGCTGCCTCAATGGACGTTTGATATTTAAGGCTGTGAACCACTAGAAAACTCATTCTAACCCTGACCTAAAGACTTGCACTCCGTGTCTGGAAGAGCCATTTGAATGCAGACCTTTTGGTCCTGTGTTTTATGAATGTGCGGCGCCACCATGTTTTGACTTCCAGTCTTGAGACAGGCTGAATGCCAAGAACCATACCCGAGCACGATCTTGAAATGATGTTTCGTCGCACTGTACGTCAACGATGGCGGTCAGACACAAGCTTGTAGACCATGTTATTTGTAGGACTCTTTGTTATGTAACCTGGAAGAGATTCCCACCAGAATAGTCTTCAATTTATGAAGCAACTCATTGCAATACATTATTTCTTATTGCAATGGGTTACAACAACAGAAACAACCTAGAAATATTACCATGCTGGTCATACGGTTCTCTTTCAGGAGGGATTATTTGAACAAGTTTGTGATACTTTTGCTCTTCCCGAAACATGTACGATGCCACAAGATTTCACTGAAGCCCACTCGTTTCATAGAAGAATATTGAAGTGATACACCTTGACTGAGAGTCAAGTTTTGTTTTTCTAGGTTTAGCCAAGGGTGTTAGAGAGAGCCTTCAGCACATGGGTGTGCATCCATCCATCCATCCATCCATCCATCCATCCATCCATTCATCCATTTTCTGATCCGCTTACCCTCACAAGGTTTGCGGAGCTTGTTGGAGCCTATCCCAGCTAAGTTTGGGCAGTAGCCGGGGTACACCCTGAAACGGGTTCCAGCCAATTGCAGGGCACACAGAGACGAACAACTATTCGCACTCACACTCGCACCTAGTGTCAATTCAGAGTGTTTCATTTGCCTGCCGTGGATGTTTTTGGAATGTCAGAGGAATCCACGCAGGCATGGGGAGAACATGCAAACTCCACACAGGAAGGCCAGGGCCATAATTGAATCCTGCACCTCTGGACTGTGAGGAGGGTGTTAGTTAACCAGTCGCACGGGTGTGCATGTTTTTGAAATCAATTGATATATACGCCACTTATTTTTAAAGTGAAAAACTGCTCATAAAGGACACCTCATTAAAAAAAATTGAAACTGCTTTTAGTAAGAAGTAAGCAATAAATATATGATGAACTACAACCCCAAAGCACTATTGTATTTTCAAAATTTTAAACCATGATCCTGAAAAAGATATGGCTTATGGATAATTTGGTTTTGGATAAATGCTCCTTAAGGGCACTTGCATTTGCACATGCAGTGAAGGGTCTCCACTAACAGCCCTGGCTAGATTTAGCTCTTCCCTAACATACAAAAATATTAGCCTCTCAGTAGAGATGCATCACTCCAACAGACTTCCTTGACACCAATTAATATATTAATAGCTGCGCCATTTTGTGGCATCATATATGTTCTCCCCGGGCCTGCGTGGGTTTTCTCCGGGTGCTCCGGTTTCCTCCCACATTCCAAAAAGATGCGTGGCAGGCTGATTGAACACTCTAAGTTGTCCCTAGGTGTGAGTGTGAGTGCAAATGGTTGTTCGTTTCTGTGTGCCCTGCGATTAGCTGGCAACCGATTCAGGGTGTCCCCCGCCTACTGCCCGAAGACAGCTGGGATAGGCTCCAGCACCCGCCGCGACCCTAGTGAGGATCAAGCGGCTCGGATGATGAATGAATGAATAAAGCATTATATAGAAAGGACACAAAAACGACAGTGTAACTCCATGTTTTGTTTAAAATCCAAAGCAATATTTCCATCCATCCATCCATCCATTTTCTAATCCACTTATCCTCACGAAGGTCTGCTGGACCCTATCCCAGCTGCCCTCGGGCAGTCGGCGGGGACACCCTGAACTGGTTGCCAGCCAATTGCAGGGCACAAATAGATAAACTACCATTCACAACTAGTGACATTTTAGAGCAGGTGTCACCAACATTTTTGAGGGTGAGAGCAACTTCATGTGTACCGATTGTGTGAAGGGCTACCAAATTGATACACGTCTGAAATAACATATTTGTCCAAAATACCTTCAATAATATGAGGATGGGTTATTTTTAATACTTGATGATTTAAATTGTCAGACTTTGATCGTGTTTCGAAATGTCTCACAGTACTGCCAATGTTTGCATTTTTAAATCATAATTTCTACTAGCAAATCACAATGTCCAGGCACTGGCGGGCTACTCAAGTGGTCTTCACGGGCTACCTGGTGCCCGCGGGCACCATGTTGGTGACCACTGTTTTAGAGTGTTCCATTAACCTGCCATCCATGTTTTTTAAATGTGGGAGGAAACCATAGTATCCAGAGAAAACCCATGCAGGCACAGGAAGGCCAGAGCCGGAATAGGACACTGCACCTCTGCACTGTGAAGCAGACATGCTAAGAAGTTGGCACTGTGCCGCCCAACAATACTTCTATTAGGAAATACTGTAAATTCAATTTATCCAGATGGCTGCCACTCATAACATATTGCGTAATAAGGTTTCAACAGACTGCAAACTTTCTTCAAAACTCAAGACAATCACAAGCCTCCTCGTCGGCTCGAGTCAAGAATACTCAGACAAGTTTGGGCAACAGTGGTGTAACATCCTCTCAAAAGGCAAGCCTTCAAAAAAATAAATAAATAAAATAAAAAGCAGGCGGCCCGGTAGTCCAGTGGTTAGCACGTCGGCTTCACAGTGCAGAGGTTCGATTCCAGCTCCGGCCTCCCTGTGTGGAGTTTGCATGTTCTCCCCGGGCCTGTGTGGGTTTTCTCCGGGTGCTCCGGTTTCCTCCCACATTCCAAAAATATGCATGGCAGGCTGATTGAACACTCTAAATTGTCCCTAGGTGTGAGTGTGAGTGCGGATGGTTGTTCGTTTCTGTGTGCCCTGCGATTGGCTGGCAACCGATTCAGGGTGTCCCCCGCCTACTAAGGGTGTGGAAAATAATCGATATTAATCGATACATCGATGCGCACGTGCGCGATGCGAGTGCATCGGCTCATTCACTGGGTACGACGCGATTGACGGGTGAAATCGCGATTCATCACGATGCATTGATTGGTATCGGTAAAATCCGTTTCAATCGCCGTTTTATTCATGTTAAACGTCACATATCTGCCCTTTCCTAGGTGCAATGAATGCACCATCATTGCTTTGCGTTTTGTGTTGAATACGGACGGTAGCCGTGCGTCACATACAGTCCAGTACACAACGAGCGAAACATTATGGAAGTTAGCGCACGCAGCAGCAAGGAAACTACTATATTTAATGCAGCCGCAACATTCAAATCTTATGTTTGGAAATACTACGGCTTCGAACAGAAAGACGGAAAGCTTGATAAAACCTCCGTAATTTGCAAGGAATGTCGCACTAAGAAGCCATACAACGGCAGCACCACAAATATGCAGACCCACTTAAACCGATGGCACCAGATCACCGACAAGTTTCCCTCCCGCTTCCCTGCCCAGTTCCGCGTCGGACACCGGAGAAACTCTTGGTAAACCAGGTCAGGATCAGAAAAAAATTGCCTCTTATTTTGGGAGTCCCCTTGCAACTCACTGTGAACGCGCAATGGCTATAACTAAGGCCACTGCTTATTTCATATGCAAAGACCTCCAGCCTTAGCGTGGTGGACAACGAGGGTTTCAGACAGCTCGTGCACGTTTTGGAACCCAGGTATAAAATACCAGACAGGTCTGTGTTCACTTACAAACATATTCCCGATGTGTACAACAAAGTGAGAAGTGAGATTACTGTGTCGCTGAACAGTGCGCAAAGAGTTGCACTTACAGTGGATGGGTGGACATCTTGCGCTAGAGATTCATATACTGTGTATATATATATATATATATATATATATATATATATATATATATATATATATATATATATATATATCCATCCATCCATCCATTTTCTGAACCGCTTAATCCTCACTAGGGTCGCGGGGGGTGCTGGAGCCTATCCCAGCCGTCTTCGGGCAGTAGGCGGGGGACACCGTGGATCAGTTGCCAGCCAATCGCAGGGCACACAGAGACGAACAACCATCCACGCTCACACTCACACCTAGGGACAATTTAGAGTGTTCAATCAGCCTGCCATGCATATTTTTGGAATGTGGGAGGAAACTGGAGCACCCGGAGAAAACCCACACAGGCCCGGGGAGAACATGCAAACTCCACACAGGGAGGCCGGAGCTGGAATCGAACCCGGTACCTCTGCACTGTGAAGCCGACGTGCTAACCAATGGACTACCGGGCCGCCTATATATATATATATATATATATATATATATATATATATATATATATATATATATATATATATATATATATATGAATATTTCATATAAGACACTCAGTGAGAGTCTGTTTGTGTTTACACTATAGCAACAGCTGTGAGTCTCAGGTGTCAAATTGTTTACATTTTCTTTGCACAAAACCCAATTGTGAAAGGGCTTAAATAAGTTGTTTTACAAGTTCTACTCTTTATAAGGAATAAAGTGGTATCCTTTTTGTAATACCATACTGAATTCCATCTTTTTAAAAGCTTTTTTTCTTTGCTTATTTGCATCATGTTTAATTGCACAATATCGCAACAAATTGCATTGTATCGTATCGGATCGCATTGATTTGAACTTAATGTGTATCGAATCGTATCGCATCGTGACGACGGTGAAACGTATCGCATCGTATCGCCAGAAAATTCCATGTATCGTTTAAGTATCGCATCGCTGGCAGTGGATCGTGATGTGTATCGAATCGTCCTCAGTGCTGAGATTCACATCCCTACCGCCTACAGCCCGGAGACAGCTGGGATAGGCTCCAGCACCCCCTGCGACCCTAGTGAGGATCAAGCGGTACGGAAGATGAATGAATGGATGAATTAATAAAAAGCACAACAATATAATAACATTTTCGCCACACTTTCTTGGCTAACATGGTGAAGTCACGCTAAAATTACTTTGTGTGCATTGATGATTATTGAATGTGTTAAATAAGCCACCATGTTGCCCAAGAAAGCATGCTGAACATGTACTGTTGCCCTGAATGCTTTTGAAGGTCTGTATTCTGACAGGAAGTGTTACACCGATGTTGTGTGATACACAATTCCAGAACTGCTTTGGACTATTTCATTTTATTTCAAACGAAAACATTTTTAGTGCATAGAAATTGTCAAAAAACAAACAAACAGCGATTCATATGAAAACCAGGACATGCGAAAACCAAGCTTCCCACTATTAGACTTTGCCCATCAGTGTTCCCAAGTAACTTTAATTTATAATGACCTGGAGCAAATACTGATCATCAATGGAAGCGAACAATTCGACCGACATCAGACTTTGGTCTTTAAAATATCAGACTCTACAAACACACTTTTACTTTTCTGAAGGACTTTTTGTAGAAGAAATCAATCATTTCCCTGCCAAAACGCATCCAGGTGAGATGAGAACAGATGGTTCGACCCGAAAGCCAAGTGCGTAGTCAAGAGGCGGGGTTGCGTCATTAGCCAAGTGAGGCTGATGAAGGTCAAAAGGGAGAGAGGGGGATAGAGGTCCCCGTGGCGCGCCTCCTAATTATCACGCTAAGTGTCAAACATCGCAAGAGGAAATCTCCATTGAAAAATTTGTGACCAAAATATGCTTTGTCTGTTTTGGAAACTCTCGAAACCGACGTGCCTTTCCTCTTTTGAGACCTCTTTGAGGTTTTGTCCAAAAACAGTTTAAATTACCCATAATACACGAGTGACACTCCCATTGAAGTCTTTATTGTTTCTACTCTTTTTTGATACTGATCTATGTTTGGCGTGGTTGTTAGCGGATGTGCATGCGGTTGCAACCGATGAGGCTGATTAGGAGTCTTTTGTTCAGTTTCGACATTTGCACGCTTTGAATTCCGATGCAAATTGCTGGGACTTCTTGTTGGGAAAATCTTCGTTGTACACATTGTACACTTCATTGTGCGCACATCAGCCAAAGTATTAAGTACAATTACATGAGTTCAATTTTGTCCTTAAGGTGACGTCCATCGGCACCAGGGCTTAAAGCAGAAATCAAGGAAAAAAGAAAATTCCAGATATTTTACACTCCGAAACCTAAACACAGTATTTTGATTAATACCAGGTTTCTGAAAGAAGACTGAGGCAGAATAATCCACCTTTTTTTATTCATCTCAGGAACGGCCATTTTGTCCAGTAGTGCCGCCACCTGTTGTTGACTGAAAGTGGCGGGTTCGGACATGCAAGGTACTGCCATCACTCACACCTCGACGTTCAAACACACACCAACCAGCCAAGTTTCTGATGTAATTTACTAGGCCACGCCCCTTCAGGAAACACATGCAACACTACAGTTGGTGTTTTATTGTATTTATTTCATTGGGACAGTGCACATTAATCAACACAATAATAAACAGTGTAAATGCGCCAGACCTAGCATAAATGCTAGTTTTCAGCCGTAGTCCCAAGATTCTTATCAATTTTCCCTTTTGAATGTCACTTTTTAAATTATTTTGTCCTAGTGTTGCGTTGTTTCTGTCCTTTACCCACTTGACATCCTAAAAATGAATGGTCTCTATTTAAATAGATGGTTAAATTGAATTTAACTTGGCAATGAAGTATATGAGTCAATATACTTTTACTGTCATGTTGGGCAGATTTTTGTGGAAATCTGAGTATTCTTGTGTGTGTGTGTGCGTGTGTGTGTGTGTGTGTGTGTGTGTGTGTGTGTGTGTGTGTGTGTGTGTGTGGTGTGTGTGCGTGTGTGTGTGAGAAAGCGCACACGGATGGAAAGTGGACGTGGGGGTGAAGCGTCTCTCCATCCATCACGTGCCGGTCGGTCAAGTCTGCGAATCAAAAGTCGGACAACTCGAATTGATAGAAATGACGTTTATTGCGTGAAGGCCAAGGCCGCCGAAAGAAAGATGCATGCGGACGTGGCAGGGGCGCGTCAGAGCTTTTGAAAGAGATAAACGCATCCAGGGACGTATCCCCTCTCCTGGTCGCTCACCCCTCGCTGAAACTCGCTCACGTGGGTCACCTCCACCCGCCGCCACAGTCCCTCGTCCTCCATTTTCTTCATCTCGCCCTCCAAGGCCACCTTGTAGGCGATGTTGTCACTTTTCGCCGGGGTGCTCATGCAGACGAGGCCTCCTGCGCGGTCACGAGTTCGCAAGTCACTCGGAGAACCAAAGAGCGTGGACCGAGTCCGAAGGCGGCCTCACCCCGCTTGGCGGCCCGCCACAGCTCCCGGATCACCTTCGCCGGGATGTGACTTGAACTCAGAGCGCCGGAAATTGTCACCACGTCAAAGGCGTCTGCGGCGGGAGAAAATCGCATCAACGCCTTCCCGACGACACCCGGCGCAGCGGCGCACCCGTTTCTCGTCGTGGCACGAGCAGGTTTTCTGCTCAAAGGACCATTCGGGGTCGGGTCCTTCTTTCTGTTTCTGTCAAGCGTTTGCTGTTGCGGCGTCGGTGCGTTTGTGCCATGGATTTTGCTTTGGATCTGTCATGATTGGGTTTAGGGACCAGCAGGTGGCACTGTAGGGCTCCCCTGGCAGCTGCACACCTGTTGCTCATGAGGACTTCATGAGGAATTCAAAGGACACTCGCTGTCGGGTCCTTGTTGCTTCTTGCTACTGTCATGGGCGTTGCTCTTTGCTCTTGGTTTCTGTCATGTTTAGTTCATTGTTATCTTTTAGCTTTAGTCGCGGCTTTGGTTTTATACTTTGTGTGTTTTGGCTTGAGTTTTCTTTGGCTTAAGTACAATTGCTGAAATACACCCTGCTCCTCCCTCCCGCCTTCTTTTGGGGGCCCCGCGCCACCGCGCTCCCGACAGAGTTTGCCGTCTTCACCGCGCATTGCCGACGGCTGAGCGCTTCTCGAGTCCTCGCGTTTCCCTACGCATGAAGACTTTACACCAGCCGGTCGAGTCCCGACTCGAGAGAAGCGCAACCAGACGGGTGGCTTTTGGCTCACTCCTAACATGCGCTATGCAAAAGTCAGCCAAAAGCCTTTGTCCTTTGTCCTCGTTCGCAGATATGTCAATCACCTGACGGAACGGGAATCGGCCGCTCCCCCAGCATGGCCATCTTGAGGTCCCGGTACAAGCCGCTGTGTCGGGCGCGCTCCAGCATCCGCTCGTTGCCGTCGACGCCCACAAAGTGCTGGAATCCTTCCCGCTTCATCTGCGCCACACCCGCGTGCCTCCGATCATCACTTGGCCTCGACAAACGACCAAGCGTCGTTCACTCCGAGCGCCGTACGTACGCACCATCTTGGCCGCCATGCCCGTGCCGCAGGCCACGTCCAACACCATCGCCGCTTGGCGCTCGCTGCCGAAGTGGGCGGCGACCTGGCCCGCCACCAGTCGAGGGGCGCGGAACTCGAGAAGGTCAATATCCTGCGGAACCGAGGAGACCGGCAATGAGTACGTGGCTTCAACGGAGCGCAAAAAGGTGCGCGTTTCGCATTTCGGCGGCGGCCGGGGCCAATCAGGGGAGCGCGCTCCATCGGAAAAAAACTGCCGTCGCGAGAAGCCATCCGAACGAGCGTGTCGGCGTGCCATGTGAGATGGCACGCGAATCATTGACGCGGTCGGGTGAGGTGGCGTCAATGTGATCGGCGCTCGGGTGATTTGCGTTGAAGACCTGCTCGTAATGTTGGGCCCATCGGTCGTAGAACAGCATGAGGTCCTCCGCAGAGCAGTTGTCGGGCACGGACCCAGTGGCGTCTCTGGCCATTTCGAACGTGCGCGGGTCCCCGGACGACATCGTGCGTGGGCCTGTCGAGCGGAAAGAGACGTCACCGCATCAACTTAATGACGCGGGAAATAAACATCAAGGTGGAGGCCGTAAACGTGGTACCGATGGGAGCCACCCAAAGCGCGACTCGAGTGTGCAGAAATGAAACGAGGCAGCGCTCGAAACATCTGACACGTGGCGTCGCTGCAGACAAGGAAACGCGAAGGGGCGGGGAAGGTCCGCTGGCGAATGGTACTACAAAACTACTGGTTACTCTAAAATGGTTCAATGATTTTGTTGTTGACGATGATACTAATGCAGCGTGTTATAGCGGAGACAAATTCCTTGCGTGTTCTACATACTTGGCCAATAAAGACGATTCTGATTCAGATTCTGAACCAACGCCAATGCTCGTTGCCAAAGGCAAAGCGCTGTACATGGAGCAACCGACATATACAACGGCCAAGCAATAAATCGCTAACAAAGATGGTCGATGGCACCAAACGGTAACACGAAGATCAAATGGGAGTCATTCTGTGATTTACCTGGGAAGCAAAAGAAGAGTCAGCAAACGTCCAGTGGAAGCGGAGTCGCCCCAAGTCGAAAGCTCGGCAGATTTGTTCTGGGCCGCCTGCGCAGTCAACCCACATGAACTCTGTCTCTCACGTGGCAGCCCGCTGCACCAACGTCATTCCTCGTGGTCGCCCCGCCCCCTTATCTCTCTTATATATAGAGATATGTATATACTGTATGTAACCAGGTCAACCATACTTGGACTTTTGTAGTGAAGGCTTCCTTGTTTAACAAATGTAGCACAGTCACTTTAAAAGCCACGCTAGATGAAAACGCGCGGGAACACGTAGAGCGTGTGGGAATCAGACCGGGAAGCCACGTAAGGGTGGCATGCACGCCAAGCAGGGTAGTCGTTGAACAGTGCCTACTGCATGTCCCAACTTGATACACCCACTATCGTCGTTGACGATATTCGGGTAATTGCTAGCTATTTTACCATGAAGCTTGTTCGGTGTTACGGTCGGACGGGTGTTTAATTATTTGAATGGTATTTGTAGAGCAAAATATCGTGGCTCGGATTTTGAAATCTGCCGCTCGTGAGTCGTGTGTATAGCGTAAGTGTTTTCGCAATGTTACAATATGTAAATATGTGGGTTTTTTTTTAATTTGTGAAATGATATGAACTGTGTATCTGTTCTTTAGAGGGGAGATCATTTGTGTTTTTCCACGTGTTTTGTATACACCCAACATGCCGGAAAGTGTCGAGTAAGTGTGTCCTCTCATCACATTGGATTGTAATGATGGCACTTTTAAGTTTCATGGATGGTTGGAGCTTGCAAATAATGTATTTTTATTTCTCTTTCCTTATCAAGCAAGCCACTGCTGTTGTTTATTATGGTGAAATGTTCCTCAATCTGTTGGATACTTTTCTTTGATCTCTTAGATCCCCTTTCCAACTCTTTTAAAATTCAGTTAACATCTCAGTCTTTCATCTTAATGCTGAACAATTGTTTATTGTTCAGTCGGGAATAAAGCCCAGCTAAAAACGATTTTGTGTCCAGTCCAGTCTTTAAAAAAGACCAGGCTACATGTATATATTTTTTTATTTTAGTTTCTCGCACTTGTTCGGGCAACGAAGATCGGACACGTGGGATGCGGCGGACGCACTGAGCTTTCAGGAAGGCTCCGGATTTCTACGCGCCGTTTGTGGCCGGAGGTGCTTTTGAGGCTGCAGTTCCCCTTTCCCGAGCTTCCGAACGAGCTTCCTCAACTTTAGCGACGCCTTGACAAGTAGCGAGCAAACTTTTTCCGCAGCCGCTTAGGAAAAACAAAAATCCCAAGCAAATGAGGAGTGGCTTCATATGCGCGTTTAGTGATGGAGCCTTGCGAAAAGTCGCTGCCTTGTTTGGGTCGCTTTCAGTGTATTTTCGTGCTGTAGTTGAACCTGGCGCCGAAGCAAGTTAGCTTAGCATCAAGCCGACAAACAACAACAACAACTAAAAAGTCTCCTTCAACTTGTTTGGCCGACTGAAAGTTTCGCATTCCTCTCCGGTAATTACCTTTGTCGACATGTCAGGGAGTTGTCTTGGTTATGTATGATCATTTGTCGTTGACGGAACCGTTTGTTGTTTGGATAGTCTTTGTTTTGTGTTGTTGAAGCGTGAAAACGCTGAAAATGATCTGGGCTTCCCCGCAGGTTTGCCTGTCAGCTGCGCGGCAAAATGTCCATTTTAGGCTTAAAAAAGAAACAGCCCAAAACGTTCAAAGTCAAAGTCATCACCATGGATGCTGAGATGGAGTTCAGTTGCGAGGTAGGACGTCGCAGAGTCTGTTCCCGAGCACGCTTTTCAAATCCGTGTGTGTGTGTGGGGGGGCAACACTCTTCTCTGTGCAAGCCATATTTAGATTCCAGGGACCCCCGAGCCAGAGGTAAAGAGCATGACAATTTTATGTGCCCATCGTCGTCGTCATCCTTCTTGTGCACCAAAGAAGGACGGCCTTGCGCATTTCATCCCATTCATATGATTAAAAGCGCATCCGCTCCAGTCCGGCAGACTTTTAAAACGTCTCGTTTTTGCCGCCGCGCTGTTTTTTCCTCATCCGAAAGACACGAAAGAAGATTTGGAATGAGCATCTTTGTTCTCATGAAGCAAACGTTGTCAAAGTCCGGCTGGCGTCTCGTCACGGAGGCGGCGCCTAACCTTGCGCTTTTGTCCTTCAGGTGAAGTGGAAAGGCAAAGACTTGTTTGACCTGTGTTTGACCTGACCCTTGTTTGACCTCAAGCACGGTGGGCTTGAGGGAGACCTGGTTCTTTGGCCTGCGCTACACCGTCAAGGACACGTACGCGTGGCTCAAACCTGACAAACGGGTGAGTGCAGCAAAGGAAGAAAAATAAAAAAGATGCTCGCATGTCATTGTTGTTCAGTGAAATGACCTGAAATGAAATCCCCGCATCCCCACCCCCCAGGTCCTGGACCAGGAGGTTCCAAAAGACTCGCCCATCACGTTTCACTTCCTGGCCAAATTCTTCCCAGAGAAAGTTGAAGAAGAACTGGTCCAAGAAATCACGCAGCACCTCTTCTTTTTGCAGGTTCTTCACTTCAAGTCACGCATTTTCTTCCCGGCGGTTAGCGCGTCGACCTTGCGGCGCAGAGGTTGCGGGTTCGATGCCGACTCCGGCCTACCTGTGTGGACTTTGCATGTTCTCCCTGTGCCCGCATTGTTTTTCTCCGGGTACTCAAGCTTTCTCCCGCGTTCCAAAAGCATGCGTGGCAGGTTGATTGAACGACTCCAAATTGTCCCGCGGCGTGAGCGTGGATGGTCGTTGGCCTGCGTGTGCCCCGCGATTGGCTGGCGACCCATTCTGGGTGTTTCCCCCCCCCCCCCCCCCCCCACCGCGACCCTTGTGAGGATAAAGCCGATCGGGAAATGGACGGATGGATCATAGGTTCTACGCGTCTCCACCAAGCGGCAAAATCCATCCCTTTTTGGGGCGGCCATTTTGCCACTGGCTGTCAACTAAAAGTGACCCCCCCCCCCTGTGATGGGCAAAAATGGCTGCATTTTGCTCCTTCATTCCAATTCCACATATCCCATTTTCGGCAGAATGCTCGTTTTGGACTCCTGCGGCTGCATGGAAGATTTCCGAAAGAACATTTTGGACTTGACTTACACACATGTCAATTCAATTCAATTGTAATGAGTTCATTTGAAGTTTTTGTTGGCTTGTTTTGCCTTGGTAATGCTGACACGCTTTTGTTTCTTTGGTTCAGGTGAAAAAACAGATCTTGGATGAGGAGATCTTCTGTTCGCCCGAAGCTTCTGTTCTTCTGGCCTCGTACGCTGTCCAAGCCAAAGTAAGTCACCACGCCAGGTTGCACGCGTACACGGGAAGCCCCCCCCCCCCATCCAACCTTAAAAAAAAATTGCAATCAATTATTTTAAAATGTTCTTCCAGTACGGCGACTCCGACCCCAACTTCCACAAGCCGGGCTTCCTGGCGCAGGATGAACTTCTGCCCAAAACAGTTAAGTGTGCCCATTGCCATGTTGATGCCCACCACAGGAGGGCGCTCAAGAGGCAATCGCGTCACGCGGATCTGGCTTGCCAAACTCGTCTGTGCAATAAAACGCGGAATGCTTCTACAATCTTGCCCGTTTTTCAAACGTAAATCACTTTCGTTTGAAAATTCTCGTGGCGCACTCGTACTGGATGGTCTGCGGCCGTGACCAGTCGGTTCATCTTGAGTGGAGTCGCTCATCTTTGTTTTCGTTGTAGCGAGAATAGTGTGTGTGTGTGTGTGTGTGTGTGTGTGTGTGTGTGTGTGTGTAATCCCATTAAGTAAAAAGTCCCTCAGCCTCTAGGCTTCACTAATGTACCCAATGGGACTAATTATTGGCAGGACCAAAGTCTACAGGTGTGGTCTCCGTAAAATAAAAGTAAATTCTCAAGGGTATAAAATGTGAATGACTGAGGGTCCCCACATGACAAGATTGCTGGACATCCATTAGCATGTGTTAGCATCAGGTAATTACATCTGTGCTGGAGGGCCGATGTGTATGTGTGTGTGGTGTGTGTGTGTGTGTGTGTGTGTGAGATGAGGCAAACGTCAATGAAACCCTCACACCGAATTCAACACGCCCAAAAGAGAAAAAAAAGGGGACTCTGCTTGAAGGATGATGTAACAAATGGAAGCAGTCACTCGGAGGAGTGACACGAGGCTACCTAATGAAAGCCAGACAGCAAAAATTAGGTATGAACGCCGCAATGAGACAAAGCAGGGCCACTGATGAAAACATGTGAAGTTTTTTTTCCCAACAATCTTTTTTTGTTGTTGTTGTCATTTCCGTCAAATTTTGTTTTCTTGTAAGTGAATTTTCAGAAAGATGTGGAGGTGCTGTGAAAGCATGGTAGACCTGAATGAAATTCAAGCCACTTTTGTTTGGAATTACGCTCAATGAAGTAATTTTAAAATTGACCTAAATTTGAACACAACTTTAACAAAGGCCCAAAATTGCAGATCCCTAGAAAGGAGCATTTACCAATGTACATACAGAATGTCTCAATTATTGCTCTTCATTCCAACGAAATACTTTCCATGTAAATCGAAATCCCTTGTGAAGTGCTGCCCATCTTTAAAACCCGCCTCAAAACTCACTTGTATTCTTTTGCATTTGACTCAGCATGACTCATATTTGATCTTAGTTTTACTGTTTGGTGCCTACAACCATCTTTGCTACTGATTATTGCTTTATTGTTGTATATATGTTAGTTGCTCCATGTACAGCACTTTGTATGCAGCGATGACTGTTTGAAAGTGCTCTATAAATACAGTTGAGTTGAGTTGAAATGATGCCCTTACAGACGAGCAAACAGATTAGCCTGCTTCAATGTGCTTCAAAATCAAAGCCAAATCAAAACATCAACAGCAAGTCCTTTTGCACTTTCTACTTGAATAATAAACGACTTCTGCACTACTTCTGGTACCTTGACCAACAAGTTTCGTTCATCCTGTGAGCAGCTTGTGACTCAGTTCCCTCATATCAAATCAATTCTCACCATTGAAATGAATTGTGAAACGCCATTGCTTCATTACAGTCTCCCAGTTAAAACATCACCTCTGCCACCATCGACCCCCTCCCCCCAAAAATGGCTGTTTTTACGAAGTTTTCTCTCTTTTGTAAAGTTAAACAAATATGGAAAAACTAAGTATTATGAAGCACTGAAATGTTCTTCCTGGAATTCTTCTTTTTATTGTCAAGGGAAATAAGTTTTCATTTCATTCATGATTTAATTATTTTTAATGAATTGACCAATGAATTGATTATTAAAATTTTATTCCGCCAAATATCAGCATTGGCATCTTCCTCAAAAAAATAAATAAATGTAAAAAATCTGGGCCGTAGTTATAACTGTATGGACTCTATTTGTGCAGTGGATGTGCATCTTTTAGGGGTGTGGCCTAATGAGTATCTTGCCTGTGAGATGAGGCCTGGAGCAGCTCCTTCTCAGTATTATTTTGGAATTGTGTGTTTGTTTGTGTCTTTGACTGTTTTTCCCACTTAATAAATTTGACTGCACTCAAGTGGCGGTGTATGTGAAGATTGCTAGTAGCTCAAATCTTTTCCGTAACTCAAAAAACTCACACGTTAAGGTTCCAATATATTTCTATTTCGAATGTAAGTAACTTTTATGTCTTGGGGGGGGCAATTGAGGTCAAACCTATTGCGGAGGAGGTAAATGTTTGCTCGTCATACATTTTGTCATGTTTCCTTTTGTGTGGCATAATGACATTCCTGGGTCGAGATCAGAAGCAGACTTTCAAAATGACCACGTTGATGTCATTCACCATCCACGCCAAAGCCATCCAAAACTCATCATCCCTGACTATATTACGGGGAAAGTCCAAAAGCGACCATTTTCCATTTCTTGGGAAAAGCCAGACTTTTTCCGCCCTAAAGATGTCTGGGAAGGGCACAATTTCATCAGTGTATTCAAAGTCTTCTTTTGCCACATCGCAAGCTTTTACAGTTGGACTGCATATCTACGTCACTGGACAGTCTTCATGGATTGAAACAGCATTTATTCCTAATCCGCTTTTTTTTCCCAGTGTACTTTCCTCTGGTTATTTAACGACTCCTTACACCAGGGGTGCCCATTAGGTAGATCCTGATCTACCGGTAGATCTAAGACAGGTCCCAAGTAGATCTGAAGAGTGTCGAGGAGAAAAAAAAACAAACAACCATTTGTGTGTCTTTTTACATGTGCGTAACATATTTTTTTGTGTTCATGTACGCTGCACGCTAATCATCCTATCAGTCTCATTTTCACAAAATAAATATTAAAAAAATAAAATAAAGCAGGTAAATCTTGAATTTAAGGTCGCGCCTGGTTACGTTACTGGTCCCAAGTCGACCGTGAGCGGTAGTGGGAGGAAATGTGTGTGTGTGTGGGGGGGGGGGGGATATGTGTGATATGGGAGATATGTTTGGGCGCGTCGGCTATTGCTCGTCGTGGCGCGCATGTATATGTGCGCGAGTGCATGGTCGTGTGTCCGTGTGTGTGTGTGTGCGCGCGCTCCTGTGTGTGAGTGGATTTTGGAATTTCTGACGACCACATCGCTTTTTTCAGAGCCAGCATATTTCTGGGTTTCTTTTGATTTTTGAGAGAATTAATGTCTTTCCGTACAGCTACATAGATTTATTCAGAAGGTCCATGCATCAGGGTTAACTTAACAGTGGTTTTGCAAATGGAGAAACCAAAAAACAAACAAAAAACATGTGAAAGAGCAAAACTATATTTAAAAAATCACTGATTTGATGGAGTGTTACCAGAAAAGTGTTGGACCGCTGTTCAGTGCTGCGCTGTGATTGGCCAATCTACATTCCAGGGGTGTGGTTTATTCAGTTTGGTACTAACTCCAAATCAAGTCCGCTCGGTACTTGGTAACTCTGTTGTTTTTAAGCTGTTTTGAGGTTAACGGATCCTCAGCTGTTCCAGTCGTCGTCCATTCACTTGACAATCCAGCAGCTCCATTGTTTGGTTTGTTCCCATTCAATGTCAGTTTCTTGCAAACGGCCGGACCCGCAGCTGCTCCTCAAGTTGGGGTCCACCTATCTCGACATTAGTGGCCCACTTGAAATCTCATCCATCCGCCGCAAGACCACCAGGATGACGGCAGCGTTCAAACACGCGGCCGCTTTGCGACGACGTCAGCTTGGAGGGCAAACAAAGAAAACCATCAGGAGGTCAGACGGAACAATAAATTGAACCAAAACGGAACCGAGAGGAAAGCGTTCATCCCGATCCAATAACTCTTTACGCTCTTGCCGTTTATTATATTTTATGTCCGAGTGAGCGTCGTCCTGATTGCATTAACAGGCCCGCACGAGGCTTTGGAAGAACAAACTGGCCTGGGGAGGATGGGAGGGAATGACACAGTCTGGACAGGTATGGCAAGCTTTAAAATGAGGGGGAAAGTACATTCATCAGCGTATATTTGTATTTGCTGGAAATTGGAAAGAAAAACCCTCTTGGTTACCAAGTTTGGAATAAGTTTGGGGGCGAGAGTGAAATTCCCTGATTGCAGCAGATCGCAAGAAGGTGAACACCCAATTTCTGAAAACGTCGCGGTGCTCTGTCCTTCATTCGTTTCCGTCGCGTTTCTGGTTGTGACGATACAAAAGGGGACTGCCCGCAGTGAGAAAGATTTCACACCAAGTGCATCACTACTCGAGGTTGTCAGTGTTGAGAAAGTTCATCTTCTTGGCGAATTAGTTCAAGGTTCAGCTCACAAATCTTAAAATGTATGAGTTCATTTCATTGAAATTCTTGGAACCAAGTTCATCGTTCCAAAAATGAACTTGTTCATCATTAAAACAACATAACAATAACAAAAAAGAGTATAGTCCTGAATGTGCATACACAAACATAATTCGCCATAGGAAACATCCATGGATCCATCCATTTTCTGATCCGATTATCCTAATGAGGGTCACGGGTCGTGCTGGAGCCTATGCCAGCCATTTTCGGGCAGGAGGCGGGGGACACCCTGAACCGGTCGAAAGACAATGCAGGGAACACAGAGACGAACAACCACCCGTGCTCACACTCACACAACACAGGAATAATCTAGGCTGATCGAACACTCCGATCAGCCTGCCATGCATGTTCTTGGAATATGGGAGGAAACCAGAGTACCTGGAGAAAACCCACACAGGCATGGGGACAACATGCAAACTCCACACAGGGAGGCCGCAGCCGGGATCGAACCCACGACCTCTGTACTGTGAGGTCAACGGGCTAACCAGTCGACCACTAGGCTGGCAGTGTTAGCTATCTTTGTTCCAGTTACTGCTGGGGGAGATGACAATGGGGTCGCTACTGAAGGCTGTTTTTGGGTTGGAAATGGTCTGTTTGAACTTGCTGTTGCCATTTCCTTTTATTTATTTATTCTTGTCACCGACACATACCCCAAAAGGCTCGCCGGGTGGTTTAAATCAAGGTGGTGTTTCAGGTTCGCTCTTTATATAATTCAAGTCCGTATTTGCTTTTTGAAACTGGGCGGGCAAATATGTCAGATTTTTTTTCCTCCCGAATCAACACTGAGATTCTTGAACATTATTATAAGATGATACCTTATCGTTTGCCGAGACAGGTATTGAGCTCGTAGCTCTTGTGCGTCGTCATACTTTTTTTTTTTTTTTTTTTGTGGACCACCCCCACCCTCCACTTCCTAGCACACATCGCATTTTGTCATATGGCACATCCTTTTTCTGAACAGCTTTATCCTCACTCGGGTCGTGGGTGGTGCTGGAGCCCATCCCAGCCGTCTTCGGCGAGGCACTCCCTGAACCGGTTGCCAGCCAATCGCAGGGCACACAGAGACGAACAACCACGCACGCCCGAGGGACAATTTTGAGTGTTCAGTCAGCTTGCCATGCATGTTTTTGGAATGTGGGAGGAAACTGGAGAAAACCCACACAGGCACGGGGAGAACATGCAAACTCCACACAGGAGGGCCAGAGCCAGGATAGAACCCTGCACCCCTGCACTGAGAGGTCGACGCACGAACCACTGGTCCACCGAGCCTCCCCAAATAATGACTTGTTCCGTCTAATTAAAGCTCATTCACAGTTTGTTGAGTCAGGGTTTTCTCCTTGTAGTCTAACAAGAGAACACCTGCCACTCTTGAACGATCACGAACTACCGTTCAAAAAGCGTTCACTGATCCCAGAATGAGCTCCTTCATAGAAACAAAAGTAAAAGTACTCCGAAAAGACTCAAATCTCAAATTGAAAAAAGAATTTCATCCCGAACCGAGATGCTCTTGCAGTCTACTGAAACACTCTCAAGCGAACTCCTAAAAACCTCCGAGCGCTGCTGAACAATTGCACAGACCTCCTGAAATGCTCTGACACACATTTGCACACACAACTGAAATGCTCTGATGCGACTAAAATGTAAACGCACACTACCGGAATGCTCTATCCCAAGTTACTAAAGCTCTCTCACACCTGTTATTGAAATCCTCTCACTCAATTGAAACGAGCACACATATGCGCACACACACGCACACACACAGACACACAACCAAATAATTGGCAATGGCAAAAGGCGGCTACGCATTTTCTACAGCAGGTGTCACCAACATTTTTGAGGGTGAGAGCAACTTCATGTGTACCGATTGTGTGAAGGGCTACCAAATTGATACACGTCTGAAATAACAAATTTGTCCAAAATACCTTCAATAATATGAGGATGTGTTATTTTTAATACTTGATGATTTAAATTGTCAGACTTTGATCGTGTTTCGAAATGTCTCACAGTACTGCCAATGTTTGCATTTTTAAATCATAATTTCTACTAGCAAATCACAATGTCCAGGCACTGGCGGGCTACTCAAGTGGTCTTCACGGGCTACCTGGTGCCCGCGGGCACCATGTTGGTGACCACTGTTCTACAGTAGTGTACCTCGAATCACCGCTATCGCTCTCATCATTGCCATCGCTGTGTGCTACGTCACACATTACTTTGAAGTCTTTACCGCAGCGTGCTGCGCGCCGGCATGTCAAGTTTCTGCAAGCCATTAAGAATGTATTCTCGGGCCTGATTCAAGCCACATTGATATTTCCTCTCCTGGAAATGAGCGCGAGGAACAACAACATGGGTTGAAAGATTATAAACATGAAGAGGATCCGCTGCAAAGATAATTGCCGCAATTTTCCATGATTCATTCACGACAGAGCACCAAGCGCTGATAGCGGCCGTGAACTCGGCGACATGATGACGACATGGGGAGGGGGGGTCATCAGGGGTCCTGTGGTGGTAGTGGGGGTGGGGGGGGGGGTTAATCACATGCGGTGCAGCCTTTACACCAGAGGCGGGCAAAGTACAGCTCGTGAGCCCCATTCTTTCATTCAGCCCTGGATGGATCTTGTTAATGTGGTTAAAACGGAATCTTTTTTTTTTAAATAGTACAAACAACCTACATCAGTCAGAGTTAAGGTGATAAATTCTAAACATTAATTAAATATAATAATAAATCAGAATTAAGTTGATAAAGGTACTGCAATATCCATTAAGAATACAAGAGAAAATTGACACAAGAGTGCTACGGTGTGTATGTATAAAATCCCAATACAAACCAAAAGTTGTAAAAATATCACGGTTAAGGGTAAAGTATGAGCCTTAATGGAGACTTCTTTCTTCTTACTTTCTTTCTTTCCTGATTGATATAAAAATGATCTATTTATATATAAATACATAACATGGGGTAGGACTAGATAATTGTGTTGTATGATGACTCATTCCTCTTTCTTTTTACTATTTTACTTACCTTACTTTCTGTCAATTTATTACTGTATATGTATATGTTCAATGAACAAAAAAACAAAGGAAAAAAAAAGTGGTTCTCTGCCATAGTTCAGGACATTTGTAAGTGACCTCCATATTTCTCAATGGGAGTGTATGTACAGTATTTAATTTTTCTTGTTATCTCATTAACTAATTTATTGTAAGTGATGATCATTTATTGAGAATTATTACAACAAAAATTCACAACTGTATTGATCCATCCATCCATCCATCCATCCATCTAATGAATAAGTTAACAGTAATTCCAGCAGTGGACTCTGGCGAGCTTTAAATGACGGGAAGTTGTCTGTATGGATAAAGATCAAGCCAGGACGCGACGCCGGTCAACTTGGCGTACTGAAATGTTGCACCCCTCCTTAGTCCTATCTATTACAGTGAAGAGGAGCTACAGCACATGGCAAACAACAAGAATCATTGGGTAGCGAATTTTGCTCACGCGGACTAGAAATGTGTCATTATTGATGCTTTTATTACATTTTGTTATCTTCAAGGGAATTAACGTGGTGGCCAGTGTGAGCGGTGGGGCAATACCCGAACACCTTCTATTGACTGGCCGCCACGATGAATAAAAAAAAAAAAAGGTCTCTCAATATCGAGGAACGACAGTGTGTATATATACTGTATATATACCAACCTGTGCACAGCCTGGATTGATTAAGATAAGATAAGATATCCTTTATTTGTCCCGCTCGATAAGCCACTTACCCAAGTGTCCATCAAATGTGGCATATACCATGCCGCATTTGATGCCATGGCAGTGATCCATGTATGTGGCATCGAGTCATAGGCTTTCTTGTAATCAATCCAGGCTGTACACAAGTTGGTACATCGGGACCTACAGTCTTGTGTGACTGTTCTGTCAACCAGGAGCTGATGTTTGGCTCCTATGGTATCTCTACCAATGCCCTCCTGTGCTTCGCTCATGTATTGATCCATGTGTCCACTTATCTTAGCCGCAATGATGCCTGACATGAGCTTCCATGTTGTGGAGAGGCAGGTTGTTGGCCGATAGTTGGATGGGACTGCACCCTTTGAGGGATCCTTCATGATCAGTATCGTTCGCCCTTCGGTTAGCCATCCTGGGTGAGTCCCATCCCTCAGCAGCTGGTTCGTTTATGCTGCTAGACGCTCATGGAGTGCTGTGAGTTTCTTTAGCCAGTAGGTGTGGATAATGGTGCTGTCCAGTTCTTCATATCTGAGACTCTTTCCTGTATGTCTGCCACTGTTATGGTAACTGGGTTCTGTTCGGGGAGGTTGCTGTGCTCCTCTCTCAGGTTCACCAGCCATTGTGCACTGCTGTTATGTGCAACCTCCTTCTCCCATATGCCTTTTCAGTACCTTTCAGTTTCCAGCCTTGTTGGGTCAGCTCTGTTGTTAGGACCCTGCCACTGAGCGTACACTTTCGCAGGTTGTGTTGCGAACAGCCTGTTTATTCGTCTGGCCTCATTCTCTTTCGTATACCGCTTTAGGCGCCTGGACAAGGCTTGGAGCCTTTGTTTGGCAGTTTCAAGTGCTTCAGGTAAGGTCATCTGGATGTACCTCTCGGGTATCTGCTTTTTTATCACACCTCTCTGGGCCTCCGTCAATTGACTCACATCTTTCCGAGCCGCCTTGATCTGATCCTCCAACCGTCTTTTCCATGGTGGGTAGCGTATCTCGTGGCTTCCATGGTTGCTCTTACAGCGAAGCATCTCTAGGATCACTGATGCTGAAGCATATATCAGCTCATTGGTTTCCGTGATGGTTATGGTAGGGATCGCCCTCAGTGCTGCATTCACACTTTCCATGAGACTTTCAGGTGGTACTTCACATAGCCCTTGTAATCGTTTTCTAGGTTGCCCAATTTCATTCTCGACATGATCTTATCTTTCAGGTCAGTTGCTGCCTCGCTCAGTATTTCCTTCATTGGGGCTGGCCTCCCAATCTCATCATCTGCAGTCATTGGGGCTTTCCTCCCAATCTCTGGTATGAAGTATATATATATATACTTCATACCAGCAGACATTGAGGACAGACATTGCAGACATTGAGGACAGCTACAAGTACCTCGGTATACCACAAGCCAATGGCAACCTCAAACTGGCAACAAGGAAAGCGGCTACGGCCAAATACCTCCAGCGAGTGAGGCAAGTCCTAAGAAGCCAGCTCAATGGCAAGAATAAGACCCGGGCAATAAACAGCTATGCCCTGCCAGTGATCAGATACCCTGCAGGAATAATAAGGTGGCCAAAGGAAGAGATTCAGACCACGGACCCAAAAGCTCCTAAACATGCATGGAGGGTTCCATCCCAAATCCAGCACCCTGAGACTGTACGCAAGCCGAAAGGAAGGAGGCCGGGGACTAGTGAGTGTGAGAGCCACTGTCCAGGATGAAACATCCAAGCTCCATGAATACATCAAGGAGAAGGCTCCAACGGATGACGTACTCAGAGAATGTCTCAGACAATGGGGAACAGAAGATGAGGCGCTGGAAGAGGGACCATCATGGGAGGACAAGCCCCTACACGGGATGTACCACCGGACCATAACTGAAGTGGCTGATCTCAAGAAGTCCTATCAGTGGATAGAGAGGGCTGGCCTGAAGGACAGCACAGAGGCACTCATCCTGGCTGCTCAGGAGCAGGCCTTGAGCACCAGAGCCATCGAGGCCCAGATATACCACACCAGACAAGACCCAAGGTGTAGGTTGTGCAAAGAGGCACCTGAGACGATCCAACACATAACTGTAGGGTGTAAGATGCTGGCAGGGAAAGCCTACATGGAACGCCATAACCAGGTGGCTGGCATAGTCTACCGAAACATCTGTGCGGAGTATGGACTGGAAACCCCAAGGTCAAAATGGGAAACACCTCCGAAGGTGGTGGAGAATGACAGAGCAAAGATCCTGTGGGACTTCCAGATCCAGACTGACAAGATGGTAATGGCGAACCATCCAGATATTGTGATCATAGATAAAGGGCAGAGGAAAGCCGTTGTAGTGGATGTAGCGGTCCCAAGTGATGGAAACATCAGGAAGAAGGAACATGAGAAACTCGAGAAATACCAAGGGCTCAGAGAGGAGCTGGATGTCTGGAAGGTAAAGGTGACAGTCGTGCCTGTGGTGGTTGGAGCACTCGGGGGCAGTGACCCCCAAACTCGATGAGTGGTTGCAACAGAGTGGAACAACATCGGACATCTCAGTCCAGAAATGTGCAGTGCTGGGAATAGCAAGGATACTGCGCAGAACCCTCAAGCTTCCTGGCCTCTGGTAGAGGACCCGAGCTGAATGAGGGACGGACACCACCCGAGGGGTGAGATGAGGATTTATATATATATATTAGAGCTGTCAAACGATTAAAATATTTAATATAATTAAAAATGCAACAGTCATAATTAATTTAAATTAACTAAAAATTAATCCTGATTACTCATGCATTTTTTATCGCTTCGGAATTTCCTTTTATTTTTTTTGTCCTATTTTCCCCCCATTTTAATGCTCTCATCAACATGGAATCATCAATCAGTTTTCTACGTGCAAAATGCAAATATTTACTGAAATAACAATTTCGATTTTCAATTTTACATGAACA
The DNA here is from genome assembly GCF_025434085.1 of Hippocampus zosterae. Taxonomy (NCBI): domain Eukaryota; kingdom Metazoa; phylum Chordata; class Actinopteri; order Syngnathiformes; family Syngnathidae; genus Hippocampus; species Hippocampus zosterae. Next base: position 35,518,998 of record NC_067451.1, read on the forward strand.
TTTTTCATTTGGAGCAGTTATTCACACATAATCTATTACACAATATTACTGTCCATCAACAACAGTGAAAAAAATATTTTGTCACACAACAGCTGCTTTAACAGCTCTTTTTATGGAATCAAAACAGAGCATCCATCCATCCATCCATCCATCATCTACCGCTTATCCGGGGCCGGGTCGCGGGGGCAACAGCTTTAGCAGGGAAGCCCAGACTTCCCTCTCCCTAGCTACTTCTTCCAGCTCTCCCCGGGGGATCCCGAGGCGTTCCCAGGCCAGCTGGGTGACGTAGTCTCTCCAGCGTGTCCTGGGTCTTCCTCGGGGTCTCCTCCCAGTGGGACATGCCCGGAACACCTCACCAGGGAGGCGCTCAGGAGGCATCCGAATCAGATGCCCAATCCACCTCATCTGGCTCCTCTCGATGTGGAGGAGAAGCGGCTCGACTCTGAGCCCCTCCCGGATGACTGAGCTCCTCACCTTATCTCTAAGGGAGAGCCCGGACACCCTGCGGAGAAAACTCATTTCGGCCGCTTGTATCCGGGATCTCGTTCTTTCGGTCACGACCCATAACTCGTGGCCATAGATGAGGGTTGGGACGTAGATCGACCGGTAAATTGAGAGCTTCGGCCTTTGGCTCAGCTCCTTCTTCACCACGACAGACCGATACAACGTCCGCATCACAGCAGACGCTGCACCGATACGCCTGTCGATCTCTCGCTCCCTCCTGCCCTCACTCGTGAACAAGACCCCAAGATACTTAAACTCCTCCTTATGTAGACCCTTATGATGACTACAAAACAGAGCAATATAACATTATAAAGTGTACATCTAACGTAAACTAGTACTCAGCCTATAGTATATTTAAGCCATGGTTGCATACTTCGTTTTTCTCAAGTTTACTTTGAATACAGCAGTCAGGCTATGTTGATTCTGTTGGTCCTTTTTGCGCGGAAGTCTCTCTACGGTTTTGTGTAGACATCATTTCGGATGACTACACTTGGTTTGATGACAACACTGAAGACGTTTTATTTTCAGGGTGTTCGCTAGGTCGCTACCACTGCATCGCTGAACTCTTGACGTGCCTCAGCGCATCGTCACTGTCAGACGAACACAGAGAAGCTCCACATGCTTTATTTATATGGACGCGGAACACTGTAACCTTCCACACAAAATAGTTCCAAACAAGTAACAATCATGTCAGTGGCATACATCGTATTCGACAGGCTACCTGCTTTCGATTCACCAGAGGCTCATCAACCTAGTCTCTTATTTCTCTCCCAAAACAGTGTCTTCTCCCGCTTGGTGTACTTTAGCCTTCTCCGCTACACCTTCTCGCTGGCAATCCGTAGTGGAGTCGTTCAATGCAATGCAAATGATTTCAGCTTGAGTCGAGCTGTGGACAATGTTGACAGGCTTGCATGCAGTAGCCGTGTCATCCATTTTCTTCGCTTTAAAATGATCAATAGCAGTCTTTCTGAGACGAGGGGGTGCAGTACACACGTCAGCTGTGTGCTTGGCCATTAAGTGGTATTTCAGACTCGACGTGTTATGATGATAAACTCTTTAAGTATCCGTTTTCGGTGTCTCGTGCTGCTGGGGCTGGCAAAACAAATGTGCGTGGACCTCTGCAGCACTCTTGTTGTTTTGTTTCTGGTTTATTTATAGAGCAACGTCACATCCGCTGTGACATGTGCCGCGTTAATCTCGCGAGAAAAAATTTAATCCCATTAAAATTCAGTTAAATTAATGCCAATAAAAACGCGCTAAATATATATATACACACACACACACACACGTGTACGCACACAGGCACGCACACACACACACACACACACTATTGCAAACAAGATCACACGAAATGTGATTCCGAGAGCCACAGGACGTCGGTCATGTATAATTAAAGCTATATGGAGACATCCAGTATGATTGAAAGAAGAGCGTTGCTTCCTTTAAGTCACAGGAAGGAGACGAAGGCCTAACATAGAGGTTTGGTTTTTAGAGATACCTTTAATGGCGATGCCAAATTAGCTTGGGGCTTGAGGGTCATTTGGGATAAATGATGCCATGTCATATAAATAAAGGGCATACCTAAGAATAGTACAAATGTGGACCCTAATACAAACATAATAAATCGATTATGACTCCTTACCTTCGTTTTGGGACCAATGAAATTCTCTGATTAGATTGTCATGCATTATCAAATGAAACAAATGCATGAATAGGCTTCGTTTTGTCGAGATTATACAGTAGTCCTAACTTTTAGTGTCATTTAAAATCCAGTTGTATTTTTGAAAATTACTTGTTCAAATATGTCTTTTTTATTCTATATGATATCATATTATGACTTTATCTTGAAATGTATGACTGTAAGCTCGAAGATTGCAAGACTGTTTTTTTTTTAGATTTGCCACTTTTTTTATTTCAGACAGATCTGATCAGCTGGATGCAAATTTGGTTTTAATGTCATAATTTGCGGATCGAAAAATGACGTCATTCGTATCGGATGCGCAAAATAAGACATTACGGCAAACACAATCTAGTTGACGACAGAAATGTTAATAAAGTTTCTAAGCATGCACTGTCGGACTAAAAAAAATGCAATTTTTAAAAATAATCAAATAAAGTTGTTGGGGTTTTTTTGTACACACCAGATGAAGAGCAAACAAATCTTGCGTTGATTTGAGATATTTCATCTTGTAAGATTTGTGATTTTTCAGTGTAAGGCAATAAGATGACTGCTCAAGTAAATTTGATTCCAAATCTCAAAACAAACTGTTTCAATGTAATGCTCTCAAAAGTTAAAACCAATGGGAGTTGATGTGATTCATGTCTCAGGGTTGGAAGGAGTCTTAATTCAATTTTCACATCCCATATGCCATGGAATGGCAACGTTTCCTTTTTGGATTCAAAAGTTGCCAACATTGCAGAATGCGGAGCTCTTGGATGGCGAAGCCACTTTCTCTTCCAGACCTCATGTTTATATACGCAGAGCCTCCAAACGTTGTGCCGTAATATCAATGTTGCGAGGAAGTAAGACCAATGTGAATCTCAAATTTGATGCAGTGTCTGGCAAGTGGTGTTTAAAATGATGGTTGACCAGAGCTATAAAATAAGAGTATGCAAAAAAAAAAATTCACAATTTAAAACCCGTCCCCGAGAAGGCTTTTGTCCAAATCCTTATTGTCAAAAGTGATAGCTGGAAATTATCATTGTTCCTGTTTTGAGGGGGTGGAGTTGTCTCACAAAAATGATTTCCATTCTCACACCGCCCCATAAGTAGGCCAACAACAAGCATGGCTTTTGTTTCTGTGACGTCCAATAGGTGATTGCAGCAACGTCAGTCGCTCCTCCTAGCCCAGCAGTTATAAAATCAGACACTTTGTGTTTTTTTCACTAGTACAAAGCAGCACTTCATCGGCACCCTAGGGACACATCAAATACCAACCACGCCGTATGGTGACAACTTAATTGTACATTTTAATAAGTGCAGCTAATCAGAGGCTAATGCTAATAAGCGTCCAACAACTCTGTAGCTCTGCTAATCCTTTGTCCCTGCCATGAAAGTGATCCACTGTCATCGCTTGAAAATGGTGGATGTTTGCCCACACCCAGCCGTCAGTCATGGGTGAAGAAACCTGGTTGGGGGGAGCGATTATGTCAATATGTTGAATGGTGAAGTCAGGGTTCTGCAAAATTCAGACCAACACACACCCTAACACATTTTTACAAACAGGCAGATGACATAACGTAAAACATATTGTATACAAACTCTTAAAAAGTCAGTTTTCCATAACATAGTGGTGCCTCGAGATTCAAGTAACAGCTTCTCAGTAAGCTGACTGGAGTAATATGTGTTTTTCTCAACAGAGGATAAAGAATACATGCCTCTGAGAATTGTTATATTATCAGCCTACATGTGTTGCATGGTTAGACAGATGATCTAAATGAGTGATGTTTACATGTAGCTTCCACATTACAGACTTGGCCAATAGTCCAGTCCAGGACCTGCATGTACCACATGCATATAATAGTACTACAGTGAAACTCCTCTACAACAAAATCATGTTTGCGGCAAGACATTTTTCACAACATGGGGTTTTTCACTGTAGCAAATTTGATCTCAGATGTAAACACACACTTACACACACACAAACGTGTGTGTACTCTTTATTTTTATTCCATATACTACTGCATATGTGTAAGCCAGTGTGGTTGTTGCTGTTGCCGTTTCCGAACAAAGCATTAGAGGTCGCTGTTGGTTTAGACTTCATTGTAGTGAATCTCGTCCCGAGGCAAGAGCAGAGAAAAAGATTTCGTATAACGCAACAGGGTTTTTTTTTTGTATGGGGGGCAGGAGAGTGGGAATGCTGTTAATTCATGAAGATTTTTTAACACTAGGGGGTATTTTCGCCCATGTGGGTTTATTGTAGAGGAGTTTCACTGTATGTAGTTCTTTGCCAGGCATCATGCATTGAATACAAGATCCTTTTTGCTGGTCACTTTCCAGCGCTGGCTGTCGAGAACCTCCTCAACAATAGTCTGGAAAGTCTCTGATAGAAAAAAAAAATGTTGACCTATGAATGATTATATGTGTGCATTTTTCTTTTTTGGCTTGGTTGAAGTCATTTTGACGGTGTGCCAGTAGATTGTTCTTTGATTGTAAAATGTCTGGATCGCTTTAAACACAGATACACACACGGCATGCGTCATTAACTTTGCATTAATGGCTCCAGTAAGTAATTTTTATATACACACACTTGTATGCTGTCAGAGGCATCGTTCAATGGCATCCATGTGTGAATGAGGTCATAATAATGCGTCACAAATGGTTGAACTGTACCGTTCATCGCTCCTGTCAATGGAAACTATTCATTTACGATTCACAAATTCACCGATTTCAAGTATAGGGCTATAATTGATGTCAGGGAAGTCTGCTGAAATGATCGATGTTGAGGAGCAGCTAAGTTTAGCCCAGATTGTTAGCTATAAGCTTCAGCCTGGCGCCTTTAGAATCAGTGCGAGCGTGGGCCCATGTAACTGCAACATTTTTCTGTCCTTTGGTTTGTCACAGCGAACTAAGTTTGAATGAACCGAAAAAAAATGTGAGTGCTGCGATTCAATTTAAGAGTGCTTGAGCACCTCCAAAAATAGAAACACCACTGTCCATTGTAATAGCCGCATTTAGATGAAAGCAGTACAAAACTGCAGTGACATCATATGACGTTCTTTTTGGTTTCCATTTTTGAGTGTTGAGTAACATAGCTTGGATGCCAGGAACACAAGCACTGCTGAACTCATCCCCGGAGCTTCATCTCATATGGGGCACATTGAGACGTAACCGCAACTCCTCTATCTCATCCTGAATGGGCGCTGCCCCACTTTTAGGGGCTTCCTGAGCCCACACAACTTGAGGGGAAGACACTGATTCTCGCCACGCACGGCTGATGTCGGATGAAAATCTGCCTGGGGTCGGCGGTTGGGCGTCTTACGCATGTACACTGTAATTATTCTACACAGTGGTGAGAAGTAATTAAGCACAAATACTTTGGTACGGTACTGAAGTAGATTTTTCAATTATAATGAACCAGGAATATTTGTAGTTTTGAATTTGCAATTTCAACTGTTTTCAGATGTATTTATTTTTTTAACCTATGCTGCATTTTTTGCTGTTTTTGTGATCACTATTACTTTGGCGCCAGTTACTATTTGTTATAATTTTGTGGAATATTGTTGCCAAGAGACAATGTTTAAGTGAATTGAGGCACTTCATTTAGACAAGGGTTGTGCTTTGCCACGAGCTAGGTTGATTATTGGTGCCAAAGAACAAAGTTAAAATTAAGTGAAGAACTTCATTTTGACGAGCTAGGTTGATTATTGGTGCCAAAGAACAAAGTTAAAATTAAGTGAAGAACTTCATTTTGACAAAGGTAGTTTCTTTGACGCCATCTTGTAACACCTTGGTGGCAAGAACAATGTTGAAGTGAATTGAGGAGTTTAATTTTGATAAAAAGAACGGCTTTGCAACCATCTTGTGGCATTTTGGTGGCAAAGAACTATGTTAGAGTGAATTGAGGAGTTTCATTTTGACAATGTAGTGCTTTACTACCATGTTATGGCATATTTTTGCTCTATGTAACAAATAACGGTGGAACACTTAAATGAGTATTTATTTTTCTGATGACTTTTTACAAAAATGTACTTTTTACTCCTTGTGTTGTCAAATTAGGTTACATTTTTTTCAACCCTAAAATGTAGAGGATTTTTTTTTTAATACAAATATCTACTTCTACTTAAATACAAAGTCTGAGTACTTTTGCCACCTGTTGTTCGACATATCATCACTGGCAGCCTAATATTGCAGCTTGGACAGGAAGTGGCCGCGGACTGAAGTGAGGAAGCTTGGCCATCAAGACCTCACACGAGCCCAGTCGCCAGTCACTCTTCACCGCGTCACTCTCGACAAGAAGCAGCTGCGTCTCATCTTCTCCACCGCTTATTGGAAATATTCACGCTTACGTCAACAACCCCACGGCTTAAATGCTCCAATTTTTGTTCATCTGAGGAGTTAGGGTGACTTTTTATTAAGAACCAGCCCTTCGCTTCCCATCCTTAGATCACATCTTATGGCAGAGCCAAGTAGACATTAGGCGTAATCACCGTAATCCAATCCAAGTGTTGCAGGCCGGCGAGAGTAGGGTTATGAAAATGAGCTTTCTCGTTCATCTTTATGAGCTGATATTTAACTGTTACATTGACATTTTTACAGATGATATGGTCCTGTTCCATTCAAGCCCTCTTGTGATGTTGCGCGTCAAATTGACCCCTTCATTCATTTTCTGTAGCGCTTGTCCTCATTCTGGCCCAAAGACAGCTGGAGCATAATATGTCTTCTTCAAATGTGTGTCTTCGGGGTTGGGGGCAATGACAGTGTTGTTGCTTCTGTAGGTTTTAAGTGGCTGACCGACATGACCTCATGTGAACCTGCCCCCGAGTTGGGGGCCGGTCAGGGGCAAATAGTGAAACCAAAGCTCAGCAGCCCTCCCGGTGTTGCAGTGGCGTTATGACCTTGGTGACGTGGCAAACTGCATGTTTTCAAAGAATGTTGGCCTTGATTTATTTGTTTGGTCCCACTGTGTAACTGGAGCTTTACGCTCCCCCTCTTTCTTGAAGGAGCTTGAGCGGACCTTTCTTGTATCTAAAGAGCCTTGCAAATCCACACAAAACATTGTTTACAGTGTTTTGATACCTGGGCCTTTAGTGGGGACTTAACATCTTGGTGTCGATACATTTTGTCGAAGCTGGTTGAGGAGTTTTATCCTCCACCCCCCAAAAAGAGAAATATAATGTCAAGTTTGGTGAAGACCTTCATTTCGACAAAAAATATGCTTTGTTGTCAAATTAAGGAATATTGGTGCCAAACACCTATGTATGTGGAAGTGGCTTGAGGAGCTGTATTTGGACAGAATTATTGCTTTGCCACCATCTTTTGATTTCTTTATTTCAAGTAACCATGTTGACGTTCGGCGGCCAGGTGGTCCAGTGGTTAGCGCGTCGACCTCACAGTGCAGAGGTTTGCATGTTCTCCCCAGACCGGCATTGGTTTTCTCCGGGTACTCTCGTTTCCTCCCACATTCCAAAAATATGCATGGCAGGCTGATTGAACACTCTAAATTGTCCCTAGGTGCGAGTGTGAGCGCGGATGGTTGTTCGTCTCTGTGTGCCCTGCAATTGGCTGGCAACCGGTTCAGAGTGTTCCCCGCCTACTACCCCAAAAAACCTGCCTTGTGAGGATAAAGCAGATCAGAAAATGGATTGATGGATGGATGTTGACGTTAGGTGAGGAGTTTCACTTTGTCAAAAATATGCTTTGCTTCCCTGTTCTTGCATCTTGGTGTCGAGAAACTTCTTTGAACTGATTTGAGGAGCTTTGTTTACACAAAAATAGTGCGTTACTGCCATCTTATGGCATCTTGGTGTTAGAAGCTTTGCTGAAGAGTCTTATTTGTTCAAAAATCTATATGATTTACCGCCATTTTGTTGGATCTTGGTGTCAAGGAACTACGTTGATGTTAGTTGACGAGTGTCATTCCAACCCCAAAAAATGCTTTGCTCCCATCTGCGGCACTGTGTACTACTAACAGGTTTTGATCTGGCCATCCAATAAGAAGATAGAAAAATGGCCATTTAAGGCATGTGTTCTTGCCCTGTTAGAGGGAATTAGAAATCTTACTGGTTCAAGAAACCATTGATAAAATAGTTTAGGTTACATTTACTATGCACTACTGCTTTTTAAGGCCCTGGGCATATTAAATTGTCATGGCAATACATACAGGCTAAAATCTGATTGGACAAAAAAAAAACCTCACATAAAGTGCTGGAAGCGAGGCAGTTCAGCCAAGAGAAACAACAAAATGAAGAATGAAAGACTGCTAGACACAGTTGGCAATAAATTGTCAGGTATAAAGTTATGATCCTTGCAGTATGTCTGAAATTATCTACTACACAGGGAAGCATTTGATAAATTATTTGACATGGTGCGCCTCCATAAACCGCTCATACCGTAATCTATTTGTAGAAACAACATTCAAAAGGCAGTTTGGGAGTCAGAATCCTTTTGCCGTAATTTGGCCTGCGCATGATATTATATTGTCAAAAATACACACTGGCAATTGATATGTGTGGCTGGCTATTTTTTGACATGTGCAGAAGGCTGGCATTTTTTGGCACAGCAAAGGGAAAGTGCCCAAATAAAAAAAAAAATAATGAGTTAAATGTGTGTTCGGAAGATAACTACCACAACCAGACAGGAAAGCATAAATCATTGCAGCATGAATTCATGCACAGCCAAAAGCTAACATGCTTGCTCGCCATGCTTTTCTAATACAGTAGGTCGATATTAAACTACTAAATTACATGACAGTAGCCAAGCATTTTAATCTGGATGTAAAACGTCGCTAAGCTACTGCTTCTCCTTATGTCTCTGATGCAAAGCTGTCTCGTGAAGTGTAAGTATTTGAGATAGACTACATTAAATGTTTACCAGAACGAGAACAGTTCATAACTTTTATATGATATTTTGGACTAAAAGTTCTTGAACTGTTTTTATAAATTTACATTGATGGCTAGTCTAATAATAGTCAAATTCAGAGACAATAACAGTCAACTTTATACATAAGATCTGCTTTCGTCAATGTGCTTTCGTGGCAAACATATTTACAATGTATGTGTTTCACCAAAATGACGATTGACGGATACAAATACAACATCTCCCACAAGGCATTGCTTCAAATGAGGTGTTCATTTGCAATGTGCCACCAAATGCTCCAAAGACATGCCAGTCCTAGAACTTTCAATGCTGAATAGAAAACAAGCACAAGCTGTCACCATCAACATTTTTATCCATTTATCGTTAAAAATGGTGCTGTGATCACATTATTTTCATGGACTATGACAACAGTGGAGACAACAACTTCAAGTTCTCAGCCAAGATTTGAACCGAACGAAATAATTGAAACAACAAATTGAGCTAACGCAAAGCTAGCTAATGTCAATTAAATATCAATCCAAACATTAACCAGTTTTAAAGAATTTTAAAGGACTTCGCGTCTTACCTAAATGTGAATGCAAATTATTTAAATAAGCTTTACTTCTTTTTATGCCGTTTTTGACCATCTCTAGTTGCCCACTTGTGTCGAAGCATGGAATAATAATTTTCTATATAAGGAGAGAGAGAGAGAGAGAGAGAGAGAGAGAGAGAGAGAGAGAGAGAGAGAGAGAGAGAGAGAGAGAGAGAGAGAGAGAGAGGGAGAGAGAGAGAGAGAGAGAGAGAGAGAGAGAGAGAGAGAGAGAGAGAGAGAGAGAGAGAGAGAGAGAGATTTCATGTGAATGTGGTCATTTGAAATAAAGGTTCAATCAATCAATAAATGGTTGTAATTTAAAAAAGCATTAGCAAGTTACCGGTAATTGAGTTAGCTAACTGCATCAAGAGGAAGAAATAATAAAACTGCCCTGCGACATCATTATAGTACTGTATAATAATTTGATTGCACAAATATGTTAGCTCTGTAAATCATGTCAACCAAATACCTACTACTGGATATTCCCCACCAACTGCCATTTTTGTGAACTCATTTTGGCAGCTAGTTTAAAACAACAAAAGTGACAAATTCTCTGGCAAGCAAAACTCGTTGGACTTAAACACAAAAAAACTTTCCCTCCTTTGTGTTTGAAAAAGACAAGGCTCACACCCATGGCATGGCCTCCCCGGGTTTTGCGAATCCACCCCCAAAACATATTGACCTAATTACCATATTATTAGTGAGCCAGCCGCATCTTAGATAAACTGCCATTCAAAAGCTTTTACCCACATTGCCACTGTTTTTCTTGAATAATCAATTTCCCGGGATTACTCCCAAGGCTGATCCACACCACCACAAACGGCACCCGTGCTTATTTTGCTTCCCTTAACGCCGCCACCACCCCACCAAGCCGCTCCCTCCTTTGGCCTATTTAACCTCGTTTGTTGATGTTGGTCGCACCGCTCTGGGTTTGACTTGTTTCCCCGGCCCTAAGACCTGTGAACCACGAGATGGTCGCTGAACACAAAAGCACCGAAGGCAGTAAATCTGAATTCAGGAAACTTTCCTTGAATCTTTTCCTCTGCAAAAAAAAGTGAAGAGGAAATCTTTATTTTTCCAGTAACTTCCGATAGAACAGGAGGCATTCCAAAACGCTGATTCACAACCGCAGAGGTCACTTTCACTAAACATGTGCAAAGAAAAGGTCAGAAGAATGACTGCTGGTGAATAATTTCCTCAACTGGAAGAGAAAAAAAATAAATTCCCATGCATTTCTATTACTGTTGTGCCCCGACTTGCAAGCTTAATCCATTCCATGAACAACCTCATAACGTGATCGATTTTCCAACCATCCATCCATCCATTTTCCGATCCGCTTTATCTTGACATGGGTCACGGAGAGTGCTGGAGCCTATACCGGCCGTCTTCGGGCAGTAGGCGGGGGACACCCTGAACCGGTTGCCAGCCAATCGCAGGGCACACAGAGACAAACAACCATGCACGCCCACATTCACACCTAGGGACAATTTTGAATGTTCAGTCAGCCTGACATGCATTTTATTGGAATGTGGGAGGAAACCAGAGTACCTGGAGAAAACCCAACACAGGCCCGGGGAGAACATGCAAACGCCACACAGGAAGGCCGGAGGCGGGATTGAACCCACGACCTCTGCATTGTGAGGTCAACGCGCTAACCACTGGCCCGCCCGTGATCAATTTTAATTTAGATGTTTTTTTTCAATTGATTTACTAGTAAGTTTAAAATGACTAATATTATCCAGTGAAGTTAACAATAACAACAACAAAAAACGTGGTCTTTTTATCTTATTATTTATTAAACATTTTTTTTAGGTTTTTTTACAAACTGCGACATTGCACAAACAATTTGGAATTTGAAGGGTGAAAAAAATTAATGAATGGGTATTTTCTCCAAATGAAAAGAAGTGATGTTTATTATACCATAAAATACGTTTAAAAAAACTGCATTCAATGGCTATGTAAGCGAACAAGGTATGAGGGTTAACTGGTTCAAAAATTAATCATTCACTCCAAATAATGTATCTTCATTTATCTATCTATGCCAGCAATGTATATTGACAGGCAAAAATAAAATGCTCTTCCACTAGATGTCAGAAATGGGGGCTTCTCCATTTATTATCTGAACTGCTTCATCCACACAAGGAGTGTTGGAGCCTAACTGTGTTCGGGTATTATGCGCGGTACACCCTGAGCCAGTTTTCAGCCAATCGCAGGGCAGGGCATAAATGAACAACCATTCGCACACACACTCACACCTCAGGACAATTTTGAGATGTAACTTTAACCTGCAATGCAGGTTCATCTTGGAATGTTGGAGAAAACCGGAGCACCCGGAGAAAACCCACGCAGGCACGGGGAGAACTTGCAAACTCCACACAGGAAGGCCAGAGCCAAAATAGAACCCTGTATCTCTGCACTGTGAGGCGGATGTGCTCACCAGACGACAACTGGGCCTCCTTCCATTATTTGTGTCATATTTTTAAAAAATAATGTTTTGTCGTGACCAAGTCATTAAAAAATGACATGCATAAATAAAGAATTAAAAACTGAGCATTTTCTGCATTGTCAATTAAAAAAAATGTGATTCTGCATAAAGGGATTCAAATTAAAACATGTTTCCTTAAATCTGATTAATCAATTAACCAAAAAAGTAATCGACAGGTTAAGTGATGATTAAAGCTCTTGTCGCCCTATATGAGAGTATTCAAGTCAAGCATAAGCACACTTGGCTATTTTTAGTGTGGCCTCCTAACTGTACGCTTGGACACATATTGTTGACAGATTTTGAACTACGTCACTAAAGTACGCTTGTCGTAATTATGCTCCGGCTCTCAAGCATTTGGCGGAGAAAACATGAGGTGCGTTCCGTGGGAACGTTTTCAGCGGCAGCTCATTTTTCTGCTCGGCGCGGAGCGTCTGGAAAAGTAAATCACATCATTGTTTATGCCCCGATTCATTTTGCCAGTGAGAGAACAATCAAAACAATGTGCTTGCTGTGTTTCATTTGCAACTGGTAAATGCCAGCTCCTCCAAAACTTGTCATAATAACTTCATACATCAGCTGACAGTAAATTCAAACTCGCTGGGCCTAAACAGGAATTGATTTTTTTTTCTTGCTGTTATTAGTCATAACGTGTGCGCTGTGGACCAAGCGTCCGAAAACTGATCTCAGCGCAAGATTGAGTGACACGTTCTTTATGGAGATCACATCATATTTTATTTTATTGTATTTCATATTAGACAATCTTTCAACCCACTCCAACCCGTGCTTCGTCCTCACTTGTACCTCGCCAGCATGCTCGCATTTGATATATGCTCGCCTGGCCTCAAAAACTGCCGTAGCGTACCTCCGAAGGTTTTGTGGAGATGAGCTGTTGTTTAGAAACACTTTGTTCCTTGGGCAACTGTACAAACAAATGTACAGTGGCATCAAACGAACAGATGTGGAGCAGTTCAGCAAGCAGGGAGTGAAATTTGCAATGGGGCGTCCATAACAAGTTCTAGATTGATTGACATGGCAAGGAAACATCTGCAGCTGAGATAGAGAGTGGCAAGAGGAGTCACAGAGAGGCATAGAAATTGGACGGCTTATCACATGGGTGACAGAAGTGGGATCAACACTGTGAGAAAAAGGCGCTGTAGTTTCAGTTTTTCCTTGTATGAATTCACATTCTTGGAGTCAGACAGGACTACGTGTGGCATGGTGTCAGAAGTGGGATTGGCTGCTACATCCTCAGTGTAAGACAAACTGCTTTTTTTTGGGGGGGGGGTGACAGTCTACCCCCCCTGGTTGAAAGTCAGGACATGACTTTCAACCAGAGCAAAGAAGATATAGACATTGCAACTTGGTATTGAACACATAGTCCTCCAGTCTAATCACATGCATTTGTGTCACATGTGGGATTAACAGTATGAGAAAAAGTTGATCAAGGAACAAAGAGCAGCCCACTAAATTGGTGTCAGAAGTAGGATTGGCTGGTGGTGGCAGTTTATTAGGACATGACTTTTAGACCATAGCATCAGATTGGTGCCAGAAGTGGGATCAACATTGTTAAACAAGCTGATTTTGGGGGGCACAAAAGTCTCCCAGACTCAACTTTCTTGGACAGAATTATTAACAGTGTCAAACAGGGCCAGTTATTTGTGGCAGAAGTGGGACTGGCTTGGGATAACATGTGACCAAAGCAGTTTTTCACAAATAGGAAATATAGTGGTAAGTAGTTGTAAAAGAAAAAATCTACTTTCTAATAGGACTGCTCACAACATCGTGACAGAAGTGGGATCAACAGTGTAAGACCAACTCATTTTGGGGGGCAGGGAAGCACCACCTACCCCCAAAGAGTCAGACAGGGCCATTTGCCACATTGGTGTCAGAAGTGAGATTCACTGCTCTATCAGCGTTTTGAGACATGAACCAGCCGCATCCTCTGATCCTCAAGCCAAGTTCTTTCAGACAGAGTGACTGACTCCCTTTTGTGTGTGTGTGTGTGCGTGTGTGTGTGTGTGTGTTTGTGTGCGTGTGTGAGACTAAATGAGGACATTGGACCATCTGCGACAGGATCTTGCATTAGATCCTGTGGAAAAAACACCAGAAGCCACTCCAGAACCCACATCTCCCATCTGCTTCCCCACAGGACTCGTCCTGTCTTTCACAGTGAGACATTCTCCAAAAACCCGTCTGCGGTCGAAGGCTCAACCGCAAGCCATTGACACCGAGCCATCCGGGTTAATTGAAGTACCTGAATTTGCCTGCGCGGGGTCGTTTTAAAACAGAAATGAAGAAGCAATGGAAACACGGGCACATGAATAGATGCTCTTTATTCCACCTGAAGACATTGTTTATCTTCAGGGAGCTTGTGGTCTGTAAGTGCCTTGGCACGCCGCCTTTTGGCCATTTCATGTAGAAAATAGTGCGGGGTTGCTTGTTTTTGGATACGGTAATCATGCGTGATTACCGTATTGCAGTGTAAAGCGGTCGTGTTTAACCTGCCTGCCACTGTGACTCACAAGGGCCCCCAGGAACGAGGTCCAAGGCAGCACTTGTCCTGGCAATTTTCTAGCAAATCGCCAAGGAGCGTTTATGTAGCCAGGAAACATGCCGGCAGATTTATGACGTTTGAAGCTGAACCAGATGCTCACTAACTACTGTATGTTCTTAACCGACAAAATAAATTTCAAAAGTAAGGTGTCATTAAATAAAGAAACCCCAAAATGAAAGAGATGCTACAACATAGAATTTGGTTTGCCTTGTCCGTACAAATTTATGGTCAACGCTCGACCAGAATAACTCAACAAAAATGTGCTTCTTCAAAACTTTTGCTTCACTCATTATCCCACCACTGTAAAAACAGTGCCGACATTCACAGTAATCCTGGGCAAACTGAAGAGTATCCTTTGTGTTTCTTAAGTGTCGCAAAAAAAAAAAAAAGACAAATGAGAAAACAAAACACGCACAATGAATCCTTTATGTGTGACGTTTAGAGGCATAATTTTCTCAAAAATATCCTCCAAATTCTGCATTGTTTGCCATTAAAGGTTCACTGTCCTGCAAAATTATCTAAACATTTTACAATTACTGTAAAATGTTTCTGACAGTTTTGGCATGAAGGTAAGAAAGAGAACTCTGGTTGAGCCTTGACTGTGGTCCGACCAGCAATTAGGGGTTGACCAATTTTTTTTTTCTATGATCAAGTGACTTCTTCAGAGTGATTCTTAACAGAAAATGAAGTGTTTCTGTGTGGTTAATGACAAGAATTAATGTAATATGATGGAATCTAACACAACATGAATTAACGTAACAAAACATAATATAAGATAACCTAGTGTTACCCACATCCGCTTCCCGTCACTTTCATGTCAATTGCAGTTTATTTATGCTATTCAGCTGTAAATGTTTGGATGGAAGCATGTCAAAAAATCTGCTAAAATGTTGCTCATTGTTTTCAAGTAAAAGCAGATGGTTGTAAACGAGTTATTTTGATGAAACACAAAAATGAACAGGCTGCTTTACTTGGAAGACTACAGAAATCTGAAAGTACTTACTCTTGAGGGGCAGAAAGATTTTTCAATGTCTCCAAATGATTAATCAATGATCAAAATCATCCATAATTTTGTAATTTGATGAGTTGTCGATTAATTAATTTGGACAACTCAAAATTTGACATAACACAATATAAAGTAAAATAGCATGATATAAGTTAACACTCCTCGAACATAATGTGACGTCACACAAGGTAGGAACATAGCATTCAACCTAGCATAGCGTAGCGTAATATGACCCAGTGTTTCTCAACTGTTGTCAACATTTTTATGTTGCAAAGTCACGACCCAAAAAAATACAGATTTTTTTGCTAGCTGTCCATGACCCACCCACAATTTAGAGAATTACTGATAAAACCTAGCGTAACATAACGTAGCATAAAAACGCCCAACGTAATCATAACCTAGCGTAACATAACATAGCCTAACATCGTTTAACATAACGTAACATAGCTTTACATGTAGAAAGTAACTTGGTGCAAGGCAACTACCATTGTGATCTTGATATACCGCATGTTGTTTGCATGCTTGATATTCCAAGTGATTCTCTACAGTGCAGCGTGGTAACTCAAAGATGAGCTCCAACATGTGCATAAGATGACCCAGCTCTGACTTTTCTCACCGTCTTTCATTGTTTTGTACGGTCAGGCGTCGGCGAGCATCCCTGGACCTTGTATTCCATCAGAAGGGAGGCAGCTGTAGCAAGTTACTGGCCGGTGGCGGAGCAACAGGAGGAGATGCAGATGATTCAGGTCCCATGTTGCCCGCATCTTCAGCCAGCAAAAGGAGAAGGATTTACTCTCGCTCAGAACATGCGTACATATACAAAAGGTACACGCTAATAAGATCCTCTTTCAAACTAAGTCACGCACATCACGTGTGGAATGTTTTTGCACACCTTGTTCCTATTTGGTGTGTGGACTCCGGGTTTGCACTCTCATCCACAGGCACAGAGTAACACTGGTTACGCGGGAACCATGGAAGGCATCACCAACATACAACAGCAGAAATATTCACCACTGTGAGAATATGTAACAATACTATTGAAGGAATAATGCATTTTATGCTTTTGCTTATGTTAACCACGCTTTATTGCTCTTTATTCAGTGTGTAAGAATATAACAGACATGTTCTCTCAGTTCTTCATCTCAGGGAGTAACGCACATAACGGCAGTTCTTCATCTCAGGGAGTGATGCACATAACGGCAGTTCTTTATCTCAGTGAAAAACACCAAGGGAGTGACATAACGGCCGTCTGTGCGGGCCACTGCTGCACGGGCAGTTGCGGGAAAACACCAAGAAGACCGGACTCCAGAATACGTGGAAACACCAAGAAGACCGGACTCCAGAATGCGTGGACCAATCAGCGTTAGTCTAGGCTCATGAATAAACAATGATCTGTTGTAATATATTCTGTCTGTCCTCCTGAGGGTGACGAGTCTGTCCAGTGGCGGTGCAGCTTGTCTAGACTGTTTGTTAGGGAACCTCAGGAACAGATGTCTGTATTAGATGACCTGTTAGGGAAATAAATCTGCGTGACTCCAAGCTACTGAATCCTGGTCATCACTCTACTGGTATGTGTTATTAGATGGTAGTGTAGCATCATTGGTATTTGCTTCCTCCTCCAGGTCTTGAACACGCTAGAGAAAATGGTCCTGTGGAAAAAAAGGTAAAAAGACATAGATTAGAATGAGATAACTAATATAACGTTTTACGTTTTAAAAGGACCAGTTTCTACAAATGGCGACCCCGAGACGTGCTTGAAGGGGGGAGTGGAGACCAACGCGGACGATGGCGAAAGATCCGATCCGGTAAACTTGATCGCGGTAGACATACCAGTGTCTTTTTTCCACGACCATTCAACCTTCACCCCACGGCCGGCCACATAGAATAAGGTAAGACGACTTTACTCTATTTTAATAAACAGAGTCTCAAAGTACGTCTTAATTGGAAATTGCCCAAATTTTTGCTACAACACGGGGAAAAGTGCGAATGGTAAAATCTATATTGATGGTGGAAAATTGAAGGGACACGTACAAATTATTAAAATATCGTGACTGTGGTATTGAAATAATTGGAAAAATAAAAAACAAGCTGCTCGAAACCGCACTGTGGAAAGTAAGAGAAGTGAATTGAGATAATGGTCGGCGCGCTGGGTTCTACCCTTTAAAAGCCGAAAGGTGCGTAGGCAGGACCGCCCGTAGTTATTGGGCCAGTTTCTAGAAATAAAACGTTGGAATAGGCGTTGACGACTTAGGGCATCGTCTAAAGTATCCCGGTTGGAGTCCGTGAGGAAGGGATCCTCTAAATGCTAGTCAATTTAGAATAATATAGGCCAATACCACGTCACCTATTCGGAAAAATTACAAAATTGAAGTGTGGAGAATACAGGGTTAAGTGAAGTAAGAAGAAGAGAGACAGTAAGTAACTACGACAAAGAACGAAGGACGACGTAAATAAAAAGGGCACAACACGATCAAAGTGAGACAGCGGTGAGAGAGTTAAGGGAAGTCGAGGAATGGGTCGAGTGGTTACACACAGAAACTGAGTTTTTAAAGAAGCATTCGAGAAATGACAGGAGAAAAGCGACCGAAGCGTATGGACAGCTATATATGGAACGAGACGAGGACCCAGCGAGGAAACATGATTTAAGGACACTGTGCGCAACTTTGACGGCAGGAATCGAGCATTGTGTGGTGGAAAAGCAAAATGCGGAAGTAGAGAAAGCAAAGAGCATGAAGAAATCGGACATAGAACTGTGTGAGTTGAAAATGAGAAAGTACGCGAAACTGCGAGAGCGCGCCGAACCTGTTAAACAGGCGGCTGTCGCCAAATGGACTGAGATGAACAGAATTTTCACCCAGACCAAAGAAGGAGAAGCTAAAGCTCCGGGTACAGGAGGAGGAGCAGTGGGGCCCTCAGCCCCTACTCCCCCTCCCTACCAGGGAATCTATCCACAACTCACTGTACAAGGAGTTGTGGACGTGGACATAAAACCATCTAAACCGTTTACTATGGAAGAAATAGAGGCTATCAAGGAAGTGCTGGAGCGTCCGCCAGCCACTCCTAAGCGAGGGGGTGGTGCGGAAGCAATGGGCGCCGCCTTGTTACAAGAACAGGAAAATGACTTGATTAAGGCACAGAAAGCACTCTCCAAGGAAGCCAAGGAGGGACAGGAAAGATTCCACCAAGACATGGCAAAAACCCTCACTGACGCACAACTGCAGGCGAATAGTGCACTGACTCTGATACAACAGCTCCAGGCACTGAAACAGGAAAATGTGGAGGCTCTGAAGGAACAAGCCAAGACTCTGGAAGAACAGTTCCAGAAGATGAAACTGGAACCACAGACCAAAGGTAAGTTGCAATCGACCAGCAAAGCCTCAAAATACAGCTTGTGGACAACCCCGGAGAGTGACGAAGACGAAGAAAAGCTCATGAATGCTGAGTTTTATGATCTCTATGTCAAGCTGAGTGAAAAAACCTGTGAAAAATATAGTCGGAAGACGGCCCTGAACAAGGCTAAAAAGGCAGTAGAGGCAAGGGACCCAGGTGCCCAAGAGACATATCAACGGGCAGAGCAAAATTACAAGGAAATCCTCAAAGAAATTAAGCGACTGGAAGGGGAGCTACAAAAGCTACCTGGAGGGGCCCGAAGAGGAATGTTCCCTCTAATTCCCTCGGGACCCCCTGGACAGGATGGGGAAGTCCCCGTGGTGTATAAGCCACTTACTGTCCTAGAATTACAGCATCTGAAGGATACCATCCCTCCACTGCAGCAGGGGGGGAGGAACTGGTTGGCTCACCTCCGCCAGGCATGCGCTGGTTCTACCCTAGCGGTGGGAGACTTAAAAGGCTTAGTAGCCACATGTGCTCCACCCCATGTGGTAGACACCATTTTGGGATTGACTGCCTTGACAGATGTGTCGAATCACACACCGTTTGAACCACATATGGAGGCAGTTCAAAGAGTTTTGGTAGAAATGTACCCAGACCCACAACCTATGCCCCCTACGTTCGCACCGTTCCTCCCGGGGACCTGCCCCTCGAAATTCCTTGATGATTGCGTGCAGGCTTCTGTGGCCGCAATGTTCGTCAACCCTTTTAGAACACCCCAGACCACCTGTTTGTTCCTCCAGGGGGTGGTGGCGGTGTTGCCAGAACCACTCAAGACACAAATGTCTCAAACACCCGGTATTATGACAGACCACCAACAATTCGTGTTGCACTTCCGACATCATGCGGATGCCTTTAATCGCAACCACGCTGAGAAAACTGCAAAAAAACAGGAAATGGCGGATGAGTTGCTTAGAACTCAACTGAACAATGCGCGGCAACAGGCCACAGCAGCACGCAAGGATTCGAAAGCAAAGGCGGCAGGACAAATGGTAGCAACAGCCCCAACCGCAGACAAAACCCCTACACCCGCAAGCGTCTTATACGCGTCCCAACTCCACCCTTATGGGCCACAAACACAGCTGAATGTGCATGTGCACCAGATGGGAAAAGATAGAGGGATCAGGAGGGCTAGGGAAAGAAGGATGCCCGGACGGGGGATGGGGAGGCAGCAGCGTCAAGGAACACCCAATCGGTCATGCTTTACCTGCGGAGCAGCAGATCACTGGGCTGATGAGTGCCCCAACGGGCCACGGCAGGCTTGCTACAACTGTGGAAGCCCTGGCCACTTTGCCCGTGACTGTAATGTCCCACCTGCACCGGCTGCACCCAGGACACCAATGAGAGGACAAGGTGTTCGGCAGAGGTACCCGGCACAGAGTGGTGATGTCCCATGGACTAGACGATCCAGGGGAGGAGGCAAGTACCCCCTGCAGGATTCCCATGGATGTTTCCCATATGACGCGGATGACTTCTGCGAATAAGGGTGCCCAGTGAGCCCTGGGCCCACCCCTGAACCCCTGGTGCCTGTGGAGGTGGGTTGGCAGAAGCTGATGATGTTGGTAGACACAGGGGCCACACACTCTACGGTGCGACGACTCGCCCCCCACCAACTCAGCAGTAAGCACATCAATCTGTCAGGGCTCACGGGAAGATCTACACCTCTACGCATGTCGAAGACACTGACTCTTAAACTAGCTGGCCAGACCATACTGGCCTCGCTAATCCACTCACCGCAAACTCCAGTTAACCTTCTGGGAAGAGACATTCTACAAGCCACAGGAGCAGTTATCCAGTGTACTCCAGAACGAATGCTCATTTCCTGGCCCAATGGTGAAACCATGGCTTGTAGCTCCACGCAGACACATGGACTATATGTGCTCAAACAAGACCCAATGGACCCTGAAGTTAATATCTACTGGCTTCTGCTGGAACCAGGAACCACTGATATGGAAGGACTATATGCCAAGATCATGGACTGGAAATCCTGGTTCATGATGCTGCATCCCTACTCCCCTCCCCGGGATCCCCTACATTGCACACTCTTTTATGATAGGGATATGGACATACAGTACCAATTGGCCTTTGATACAGACATGAAGGGAAAAACATTTCAAATTGAGGCCACACATTTCTATGTACATAAAACAGGCGTCGTTGCTCCAGTTCTCCTGCCGCCTGAAGTAAGACCCTTTTACAAAAGGGACACCCTGACAGACCCACATGTATCTCTCTTCCTCGGCCCTGGCCATGAGGCCAGGGAACTCGGTCCGCTGACACATCGTTTAAACCACACCCTGGACTGGGAGCAATCAGGAATGCCAGGGGTGATGTTCAGCCAAAAGGAACAGGCTTACAAAATTGAAATTGACAGGACACGAGACTCGGCTTTAGCAGAAGAAGAGATTTTATCGCGGTCCCACGGGAGGGAACTGACGGACCATGAGGGGGCTCAGGAAATGCTGGACAGCGTCTCTTCGACTTTATGGTCCATAGGCCCCTCTGATGTCGGGAGGTGCATTAAAACTGAGCCAGTCACCTTAGAGGTACAACCAGGTACTCACGTGTACGTCCCTCAAAGACAGTATAGACAGGAAGCCCAATACATGGGCATTGATCAGGCCTTGACAGACATGTGGCATGCGGGTATCATTGAAATATCTGATTCCACTTGGAACACTCCTTTGAACCCGGTCCCCAAACCGGACGGTTCTTACAGGCCAGCGCATGATCTGCGCAAAGTTAATGAGGTGACTACCACTCCCTTGCTCCCAGTTCCGGACCCCCACAAATGTCTTTCCGTCCTCACGCCCGACATGAAGTACTACACTGTGATTGACTTAAAACATGCTTTCTTTACAATCCCGTTAGCTGAACAGTGTAGGTATCAATTTGCATTCTTCCATGAAGGGGTCAAATTGCAGTACACCGTCCTACCTCAAGGCCATAGAAACTCACCTGGCATTTTCAACAAGGTCCTGAAGGACTGTCTGGAACCCATTGAAGTATTGCCCGGTTCGGCGGTGATCCAATATGTTGATGACATTCTGATTGGCGCTGAATCAGCACGAGATTGTCTGGACATGACTTCTAGGGTTCTTCTTCGACTACTGGAGTGTGGCTTTAAGGTCTCGAAATCAAAATTACAATGTTGCCGACCACAAGTCACCTTCCTGGGCAAAGTTATCTCTGCTGGACACACCTCTATCTCTAAGGACCAACGCCAGTCCATTCTTTCTGCTGACCGCCCGGTGGTGGTCAAGGATATGTTATCCTTCCTGGGATTGGCCAACTACTCAAGACATCACATCCCAGATTATACAGGTGTACATCAAGAACCACACCCGCTCCAAGTGGACAGCGCCCCGCTATCGAGGACCGTTTGCGGTTACTCATAGGACTGCTACTGCTGTTAAGATCCAGGGCAGTGAGAAGTGGTACCATTGGACGCACGTCAAGCCTCATCGTGCGGGGAGTGGGACGGACGGTCCCACTGAAGGGGGGGAAGCAGGAACTATGCACCCCGGACAGTGAGGACGGTGACTGGGACCCTCCCACTACCAGAATACAGGCTCTTTACAAATGGGCTTGGGATATAGGCCCATTATCTCTTCCGAAGTGGGCATGGCTTGTGTTTATCATTTTTTGTTGTTTTGCTATTCCAATTGTATTGAAATGGGGTGAACAATTGTCCCACGATCTGAAAGAGTCACATGTCTCTAACTCTTCTTTGCCTGCAGAAGGAAATGAGTCCAGGAAGCGACGCTCACTGATACCTGATAATCATGGTCCAGCAGGAAATGCTTGGATGAAATTGGCCAAATACACAGCTCAAGTCACTAATGTCAGCACACCATGTTGGGTTTGTTCATTCTGGAGATGCCCCTACTTCTGTGCCTATACCCATCGCAGCCGACAAAATGGTTTGCCTGCTGTGGGCGGCCAGGAAGGCCGTCACACAGTGCGGCGACTTTAGATGTGTGTTAACGAGAATAAATGATTCAATCTCGACTATAGGCCTAGGGTTTAACAGTAAGTGGGTAGAGCCAGTCCCTACAAATTGGACGACGTGCATACAATGGAGTAGGTATACTAGCCCCGATCGTTGGATATTTCCCAAAAACTTTTCCCGGATGTCGAATCGCACCATTCACAAGGGTATGACATTGCACCGTAACCCAGTCCCAGCCCCAGTTGGCTTGTATCGGGACTGCCGGGAGGGTGATGTTCCGGTAGGAACACAAAAAGCTACACAACTGTTGGTCACATATAGGCGCTATACGAATGCTACACCTCTAGTTAGAGATGACCCCAGTATCTACCCCTACGGTAGAGATGGATCGCTTACAGTTCGTAAACGGTGTGGGAAGGCTGATGGCACCACCTATGCCTGTGAAAGTTCTGGGTGGTTGACCCTTAATGTTACCCAGTTGAAGGTGTCTGAGGGCACAAAAGTTGGTAATGTCACGGCGGCACGACTAGCAGTGCCAGATCGACGTGGGTTCCCCACCCCTAAAGGCCACGTCTGGTTGTGTGGGGATCACACTTACTTCACGCTGCCTGAAAATTGGTGTGGTACGTGCACGTTGGCTGTAACCCGGCCATCATCTATTGTGCTTCCGGAAGAACTGATGCAGGAGACGGTAGGTAGATACGGGCATCATAACCCACACAAGCACCACCAGAAACGCAGACTCACGGTAGGTGACCGACCGGTAGGAAAGGTATATGTCCCCTTCTCAGACAATGACGGTAGGCAACCATTGTTTGGGGATGCTAATGGCTTCTTTGGGACAACAATACCGATGTTAGGGACAGCCTCATCCATGAAGTCCCTGAACGAAGTATGGTGGGTATTGGAGGACATAACAGACATCCTAGGTGAAATACTAGATCAGTTAGCAGCCAGTCCTGAATTGAAAGCTGTGGCGACCGTGGCCATGCAGAACAGAGTAGCATTGGACGCCCTGCATGCTGAAAATGGGGGAATGTGCGCAGCGGTAGGGATTGACAACTGCTGTACTTACATCCCCGATGAAACAGGTAATTGGACTCTAATCCGACACAAAGTAGCAGATTTGCGGAAATTCCTTCGGTCTCAGGAAGACCAGAATCCACAATGGACCTGGATGAATTGGCTTAATTCCGGATCCTGGACTCACATCCTGCAGAAAATAGCTCTTATTATTGGAGTGATATTATTGTTGGGTTGTGTTTTGCTATGTTGTGTTGTTCCCTTGTTCCGAAGCATGATCAACAGGGCCCTCGCACCTGCTTCAGGGATATTCCCAGTCCGAAGTCCCTCATTTGATGTGGAAATGGATGTGAAAAGTGGGGCCTCGGCTCACCTGGTTGAAGACCTACTCCCACCCGAATTGAGGGCCAGATTGCTGGCGGTGGGATGGTCAGGCCCGCAAGAAGGATGCGACGGACGATGTGGTGATCATTACTCATGAAGTTGATTATTTTTGCTGTACTGTGCTCTATCTTGCAGGTACCATGGTAACAATTTTCTAAGTTCCTTCCCCAGGATAACTGTGGTAATGATCTCTTCACAGAGATCAGAAGGGGGAATGAAGGAATAATTCATTTTATGCTTTTGCTTATGTTAACCACGCTTTATTGCTCTTTATTCAGTGTGTAAGAATATAACAGACATGTTCTCTCAGTTCTTCATCTCAGGGAGTAACGCACATAACGGCAGTTCTTCATCTTAGGGAGCGATGCACATAACGGCAGTTCTTTATCTCAGTGAAAAACACCAAGGGAGTGACATAACGGCCGTCTGTGCGGGCCACTGCTGCACGGGCAGTTGCGGGAAAACACCAAGAAGACCGGACTCCAGAATACGTGGAAACACCAAGAAGACCGGACTCCAGAATGCGTGGACCAATCAGCGTTAGTTTAGGCTCATGAATAAACAATGATCTGTTGTAATATATTCTGTCTGTCCTCCTTAGGGTGACGAGTCTGTCCAGTGGCGGTGCAGCTTGTCTAGACTGTTTGTTAGGGAACCTCAGACGTCTGTATTAGATGACCTGTTAGGGAAATAAATCTGCGTGACTCCAAGCTACTGAATCCTGGTCATCACTCTACTGGTATGTGTTATTAGATGGTAGTGTAGCATCGTTGGTATTTGCTTCCTCCTCCAGGTCTTGAACACGCTAGAGAAAATGGTCCTGTGGAAAAAAAGGTAAAAAGACATAGATTAGAATGAGATAACTAATATAACATTTTACGTTTTAAAAGGACCAGTTTCTACACTATGTCAATCGAAGTGCAACACAAAACTATTTGCATCGAATCAAACCAAATCTAATCATTCCACTTTTAAATATATCAAGATATATATGGAATTGTCTTTAATTGGAGAGCTATACTGGTGCCTTTGACTGAGATGCCATGTTTACTGACAAGTTCATGCATATCGTAAAATGACAAGAAACGTATTGCATCATATTCTCTCAAACTCAGCCCTACTATATCGAGCTAAATCATACTCCCACGGAATTGAACTGAATATATTTCACAATGAAAAAGCACCATACCGCACCCTGCATATCAAGATACGTATCAAATTGTCATTAATTAAATCAATATACGTTCATGTATTGATATGAATCAATAAATAGTATTGGTAACATTGTATCTCAAATGGCAGGCCTATAAATAGCAATGCTAGCACAAGCTGTTTGCTGTTGATGTAATCTAACATAACGCAAACTAGAGTCACGTAACATAATGTAACGTAATGAAACATCCAAATTGTAACATAACACAACGAAATGTAACAATGTCAGGTCACATAGCGTAATATAACTTAACATCACATATTGTAACACCAAGTAACATCATATAGTGTAACATAAGAGTATATCATAACATATCTTAACATAATGTATACGTATAACAACGTACAGCAATTTAGTGTGGCAAAGAAGCATAATGTAATGGTACGTGCCACAATAGTGCATAATGTAATGTAGCAAAACATCGCAAAAAAAAACCAACAACACCAAATTAATGGCTAATAATACTGCTTGGCATAACATGGCACAACATAGTGTAACACAAATACCACTCAGTACCACAACGTAATGTAACAACCTAAGACAATGTAATGCAAATAGCAAAAGGTAAACTAACGTAACATAGCCCAGGATAAGGTAACATCATGGAAGATAACAGAGCAGGACAAAATAAGAAAACAAATAAGCCCCAAAATTCCAAAGATGTCTAACAAAATTAACCTTAAAATGGTGTCTTCACATTTAGATTTTAATAAAAGTGTTTTTAATCAACTTAGATCCTGAAGTTAAATTAATCACGATAAACAAATTAGAAATTCGCTGTTGGTTCTAACCCATGGCCTGTGTTCCCACAATGGCGCTACCAGGCAACGTGCACAAAGTCCATGACAACATCAGTACACAACACTGACTCAATCACGCATCAATATTTCTTTAATTGTAAACATATTCCTTGCCGTGGCGGGCGCCGTGAATGTGCCACGCACCGTGTTTGAGCTTTATTGAAAGCATACTTTTGGATGAGCCAGGCAGTACGGGAGCAGGATTTGGAAAAGCCTGGAAATGACTTCGGAGACCAAAAAAAATAAAAAAAATAAAATAAGGCTGAAGGGGATGGCGGGTGGGGGGTGGGGGGGGTGGGGGGGGGGGGTTCGCTGGATGGATTCTGTTTTATTGCGTCAGAGCGCCATGCCAAAGTTCGAGGGAAGGTTGATAAGTTGGACGGAGAACATGACCTCGACCCCACACCGAGGAGCCTACAGCACTTGTGTGTGTGTGTGTGTGTGTGTGTGTGTGTGTGTGTGTGTGTGTGTGTGTGTGTGTGTGTGTGTGTGTGTGTGCACATGTGTTGTAGAAAATGCTTCTGATAGCTGCAGACAAGTGGAAGAACTTACAACGCACTGTACTTTTGGAAATACAGTACTGCTAGTTTTGATTGTACACCCAAGTGCACAGCGTCTAATGCAATGTAACGTCACAATCCACAACTTAACATACTATACTGTAACCTAACATACCGTAAACAAGTCATAATGACACAAATTGTATCATGTGGAACCTTAGCAGAATGTAAATCACGGTAAACGAAAATTCCATTTACTGTATAGGCTAAAGCACTGTAGCACACAGTAAACGAACATAGTAAACACAGCCACCGCTAAGACACAACTAACGGTGGCCAACAATACCAATAAAACTAACAATCGCCACAAACCAGGCAACCACTTTGTATTTACAATAGCAGAGTGTGCTAATATAAGTGCTAACATACTGCTAACACTGGCCATTTTATGAGTTAGGCACACCCAGAGGCTAAAGCGCTGCAAACACCACAAACAGAGGCTGTCATTGAAAGCAGACAGATAGCTGAGACTAACACATGGCTACAACAGCAGCTAATACGTTGAAGGTTCACACAGCAAACAAGAGTTGACAGCAAGTAAACACACATTAAATGGTGGCTAACACACGCTGACACGTAGATAACGGAAGAAAACGGGGTGGGGGGGCTCGAGTATCAGGCTGCATTCTGTTACCACTCATGGCAATAAAGCAGCGGAAATCACTGTGATCTTTAACAACTTAAGAGGGCATTGCAAAATACAGTCAAACCTCTTTTCAACGTACCCCGTTTCCGCTTCCATCACGATAATTTTCAACTAACACCTTTATAAAGTAAAGTTCATTATAGGGACCAGATTTTTTCCACAAAATAGTGAAAAGGCCTTCATTACGAAGCTAATTACGAAGCTAATTGACGCCGCGACCTTGCAGCGCGGAATTACCTTCCGCTGCTTAACAACGCTACAGATCAACTCGTACATTGTTGTACTTCCGGAGGTACAGCGCACATGGTCTCGGAACATGTTTTAAACGGAAGCAAATCTCAATGTCTGTGAAGACTAATCTCTCAATTTCAAAAGGGAGTCTCCCGGGCAAAGCTCAGCTGAGACGACAATTGGCAAAGTTGACAATTTCGGCAATCATCCGTAATGGCAAAAAAATCATGGCAGACTTTTAGGCCAACAGATTGAAAGATCGTAAAAGGCTTCGGGGAGGCACATTCTGAACTAGAGAAGGTACTTTTCATTTGCTGACTGTTTTCAGAGATGAAGTTGGAACACTACAACTGTTTGTTTGTAATGAGGTTCAATTGGATATATTTGCCCCCTCTACTGTGGCACGCTGTTTGGCATTACCCTGCCATTACCCTCAGTTTGGTATTTGCTCCAGTATGTATTAAGTCTTCAGATGTGTGTGAGCAGTGAACTGGTCAGTTAGCAGTGCAGCCCCTGATTGTTTATTTATTTATTTATTTTGTTTGACTTGCATTGGTCATTTGTTGTGCTTTTACTTTGAGTGTTATTGATATTGTTAGCTGCTTGTGAGCTTTTATTCATCTCCATCTGCATGCTACAATGCGTAAGCCTCTGGATGTGCGTGACTGTGAAGTGACCACAGTTAGCAGTTTATTAGCATTTACATTAGTGGTATCCGCAGTTTTAGACATAAATTACCCATTTGTTTTGCGTTTGTTGATAGTTTTTGTTGCCTTAAGGCAAAAACATGAAAGAACATGGTGTAAAAAAGTTGCTAACAATTAAGAATGTGGAAAGAAAGTGTAGCTGTTGTCATTGTCTCCCTGGGTTCCTTTGTGTGATCTGAAGTGTGAGATAAGAAAAAGTTAAGACGTTTATCTTATAACCCTGGCTGACATTCCAATTGAGACAATGCTGTTGACTGGGCTGCAAATTGAACACACATTTTGGTCTCAGTCTCATGTGTCTTAGCGCATGCTGAGTTGGCCTGCATTGTTGGGCCAAATCGTGGTGCAAGCATGACACCGAGAGGCCAGTTGAGGCATAATCGCCGTTTTTTTTTTATTCATTTTTCCCATCTTCAAAAATGTATAAGAACAAACCACATTCTTCAATTTGATTATGGTGTTCAATGCATACATATGAGGAATATTAATTTCCATGTTAGCTTCATTCGATAAGAAAACCTTTATTTGTCTCACAATGGAGAAATGCCCAATTTACCCCAGCAAAAGTATTAAAGGGAGAAGTAGAAGAACAAAAAGTATAAAAATACATTTTAAAAAATTATAAAATATAGATATAAGCATATTAAAAATGGTTGAGTGGGGGTGAGGCCAGGTTTGGATTTTATGGAGAAGCACACATTTAAAAATATGCATAAATTAAGGGATCACTTTCCAATTATATATGTATACAATTTAAATTCATATTTTACCAACAAATATTTTTCGCTTGTTATTTAAAAACAGGATACTTTTTTTAATCAGCATGAATATAATACCAATATTTTTTTCTTTTTTTAATATTTACCTTTTTTTAATATCATCATTGGGTTTCTTCCCTGGTTGAGGAGGGGGAAATGGCATGGGTTGAGTGCCTCAGCATGAGGCCTTTGACTATTGATTTGATGTGACCAAATGTAGTTCCTTGTCCTCTGGTACAGTGACAATCAAGTAAACCAATGAAGCCTTCAATGTCACCATTCACAGCGTATTCATCTACACGCCATCAATGGATGGAGATGAAGACCATGATGGATAAAGAGGAAGGGATGGTGGCAAAGAAAGACCAGTCAGCAGCCCTGCTGATGTCAAACCATAAAAGACCACTCAGGAACCCT
Source organism: Hippocampus zosterae (assembly GCF_025434085.1). Classification (NCBI taxonomy): domain Eukaryota; kingdom Metazoa; phylum Chordata; class Actinopteri; order Syngnathiformes; family Syngnathidae; genus Hippocampus; species Hippocampus zosterae. Next base: position 35,548,738 of record NC_067451.1, read on the forward strand.
GACAACATGTCTTCTGCTGTCTTTTAAGGTGCCAAAGTGTGACCTAAAGAAAAGAAAAGCAAAATGGAGAGGAGTAGCTGGGGGGGGGGGGGGGCTTAAACAGTCGTGCCCTGGCACCCAACAGCCATTTCAGATCTGACAGAAAATAGATTGCAGGTTTTTACACACGCACACTCACAGACGCACAAATGCTGGCGCACAAACCAAACAGCAAACGAAATGTTTACCACCTGGTGCACCTAGTATTTGAATTCGCATGAAATAAGTTCTGCAAGGGAGATGTGAAAAAAATACTTACTTGCGCAGGCAATGCTTGAAGTGAAGTGGTTCACAACCACTGTGACAGATCATCAGGTTTGTCGCAGAAAGTTAATCAATTTCCTTTACTTGGTCCTAAAAATTATTTATTTACTTCGTAGATGTATGGTGACAGGAAGAATAATGAAATGCTCTTCCACTATATGGGAGAAGGTACAATATACTTGTGTATCCAACTGTTGCCATTTATATAACAGAATAATAGCTGTAATGACGCAGGTCCATATTTCACGCGGAGTAAATTGTAACTCAGTTGAGATGACATCATCACTATTTATGTATTTAAACTTTGAGTGACGTTTTTGTTTGATGGTGAGATTTTTGTACAGTAAAATATGTGCCTTGGCTCAAAAAACGTTTGGAAACCCTGCCTTAAGGAACATTTTTCTGTCATTTGTGTTTAAAATGAAATTAAACAGTTTTAAAAGTGAAGGTAAAAACAAAGGATTGTGTTAGCAGCCTTTTAGCGTGACATATTACACACATGCTTCAACTGTTAGCAGTAGCCCATTAGCGTTTATATTAGCACTATGCTGTTGTAGAGAGAAATTGGCCCTCTGTTGAGCTTCTTATGTGGCGTTGTCAGCCATTGTTAGCCACGATCGGCTGTGTGTTAGAAAAAAAGCCTTGCAGTGAAGAGTTTCATCCATCCATCCATTTTCCGATCCGCTTATCCTCACAAGGGTCGCAGGGGGTGCTGGAGACTATCCCAACCAACTTCGGGCAGCCTCCGATTGGTTTAATCGTTAAGAATGTTAATATACCACAAAAAATATTATTTAAAAGAATGAAACATCATTTCTAATTCAACTTGCTGCATTCCGAGTAAAAATATGGCTGACAAATGATTTGAGTTTATAGCATTAACGGTAAAAATAAAATGCCTGACAGAGAATTTTTATTTTTATTTCTACATTTGCCAGAATGTTTTTGAAAGACCCAACTTAGCTCCTCCCCGACAAACAAAGATCTTAGAACAAAACGTATAATCTCAACACGTTTCTTTTTCAACAATTAGCCAGTTAACGAGTTAGCGAGGGCTTTGGAGCCATCCTGTGCGTTGGCATTATAGAAGGAGCCCAAAAATGTGACAAGATGCTGCAAAGAGCTGAGGACAGCTCCCACAGAAAACAAAGCAAATTTGTGAAGAGCGAATTGTGATTTTTTTGCTATCAAAGACTTAAGTTGCAAATCTGACTGAATTTGAAAAATTATCCTGGGAACAGCCAGCGAGAATACTAGTCATACTTTCACTGGAATACCGCAATGCGGCCATCGTAAGCGGCCAGTGTAAACAGTCCGCAGACGGGAACCCTCCACGTGGAACACATCTGTCCCGCAGGCCGGCAGCTGACATTGGCCTCTGTATGACAATAACAGACTTTTCTATCTTAAAAACTGGAACGACCTACACACCGCACATCACCTGCTCACACAACGGTCCGAGTGCCTGTCTGGGGGCCCACGCTGTCACCCTTGGATTGAGCCAGTCAGGGTTCACACACATCCATGTACACAGCATTGTACTATGACAGATGGCAAGGTCCTTATAAGCCTTATTGAGTGCATTCAGGTGAGGGGGTGGGGGTACTTGGGTTAGACTTAACTGGCCAATTTTAAGACCTGGTCGTCAACTGGAATAAAATGACTTGCGTGTTTCTTTCCACATCTAACTTCTGTCATCACTGTTAAACCCACAAAGAAGTTGAATTTAAATTCAAACACAATGAGTCAATTTATTGACGAAATTGGACTTGGCCGTCTGCTGTTGTCATCGAACAATAATGCTCTATGAACTGTGAAATATCCAGCCAACAAGGGCTTGGGAGTGTGAAAATAAGCTGGTGGTGGAAGAGTAATATTTCACCAATGACACAGGTAGCTTGGGGTCTTGCAAAAGATGTCAATCCTCAAATACAATGAAGGAGCAATGCTAGCTAAATAAGCTGTTCCGCTCAATCCTACTTCTTTTCTTTGGCATTAAGTAGCCACAAGATGTCACCAAAACAATATTTTTACATTAGACATAGCCTTTAGCACAAAAGAAGCAAAAGCATTTCAAGTCACACCCTAATTACCTGCGCCAAGACAAAGCACACGACAGCGGGTTCAGTTTTTGCTTATTCTTTTACGATTGCTGCCAGAAGCTACTTTTGCAAAAGGACGCTTAAAATGGAGGCAACAACAGGAGCCCACGGGTCGAGGGCAACAATGAATGCTTGAATTTTTTTGAAGAAAGCAAAAGTCTTCCAGTTAAATGTCTTAAGAACCACTACTTGGTTGGTCTCAAGATTTTCGTTTTTCTCATTAAGGTAAACTAAAGTGCCCATAAACGCCTTTCATGACACTATTTCCAAACTTGTAATCCACAATTGTCACAGTTGTCACATGTGAACAACCGTACAGACAAAACAGCTGCTTTCGATTATAACAAGTTTCACTATAGCCTGGCATTAAATCTTCATGATGTGTTTTGTCTGGCTACGTATAAACACCACTCCATTTTTCCTGCGCTTTTAACGCCACTATTAATAAGAGCTCCAATGTCACGGTATCCTCACGTGTAGTGTGTGCAAACACTGCTCATTTCCAGCCGGAACACAATTGTTAAAACTGTTGTGCTGTGTTTGTTGTCCCGCATTGTCCATTCTAAACCAAAAAGTGAGAAAGTAGTTTTCGTCACATAAATGGAAAAAAAAAGCATGGAACCGTTTCATTTGCAAGTCACAAATATGAATCAGAACCATGAGGTTGACTGTGCTAATCACGAGGTCATGGTGCTACCTACCGCATATGGTTCCATTTGTGTTTGTATTGTTGACATCTCAGGAAGTGGTGCTACGTATTTTGTTTGCCACGCATATTTACTAGGCCACACTGAAAAATAATGAACCTTGACATTGTAAAAAGATCATCGAGACTTGCAAAAAGTTATGACAGTAAAATATACTTTTTTTCCATAACTTTCCTATAAATTTCCTAACATTTCACAGAGGTATCCAGGCTATGATGGTATTTGCATCCATTAAAAAGAAATTCTAAGCTATTCCACCTCTGGAGTTAAGACATGCTCTTCCCAAGTGTACCATTGTGACATGGAAGTTGTTTTTGGGGCCAAAATATTTGCATCACCTGCGAGTTGTTTTTGGCTCGCTCTTCACCGCGTGTTCATCCGTCCATCCGTGTGTCATCTGGATCCCACATGACCAACGCTCTGACTGACTGCTGCCATCTGGACAACATGTTTGGTTTGGGGGAAGCAGTAGTAGCGGGAGACCCACACATGATTCAAAATAACATGGATGATACATTAGGTTGATTTACAAACACAAATGAGTCCGAAATATATTTACTTACCCGGTGCACAGAAAACAGGGGCATATACAGATACAGTGTGTCATTGTTTGTCAGGAAGCTGGTTGGCCTGTTGGTGTAGGTAGCTTGTCAGTCAGTCAGTCAGTCAGTCAGTCAGTCAGTCAGTCAGTTAGTTAGTTAGTTAGTTAGTTAGTTAGTTAGTTAGTTAGTTAGTTAGTTAGTTAGTTAGTTAGTTAGTTAGTTAGTTAGTTAGTTAGTTAGTTAGTTGGTCAGTTAGTTGGTTAGTTAGTTAGTTAGTTAGTTAGTTAGTTAGTTAGTTAGTTAGTTAGTTGGTTGGTTGGTTAGTTGGTTAGTATGGTGAAGCACTTGATAGGTGTGTAGGGGCAGTAGGTAGGTAGCTAGTTTGACAGGTGGGTAGGAGCTACAGAATGTTGGTAGACAAATTGGAAATTAGTATGCAATATATGGTTGGTAGCTGGATAGGTAGTTATAACTAGATAAGTAGTATGCTGGTAGCTAGCTTGCTAGGCAAGTACGTAACTAGCTAGTTAGGAAGGTAGCTAAGTAGGTAGGTAGTTTAATAGGTAGCAAGCTGGATTGGTAGGTGGGAAGCTAGAGATACATCACTCGCTCACTAGGTAATTAACTAGCTAGCCTGCTTGATAGCCAGGTAGCTAAGGAGGTAGAAAGCAAGCAAGCAAGTTTGACGTTAGGTATGTCGGTAGCTAGGTAGGTCGGTATAATTCTACATTCAAGGAAGATGGGAAGTTGGATTTATCCCACTTGGATCATCCCAGTTCCCACCTAAAAGCGATTGAGGCAAATGTAAACAGCAAAGTGGGCTGATTTTGCTAAATTGTTTGTTGTGTTGGTTCATCACAACACAATTTTACCTTCATAATTTCCTTAATTTACATAAAGGAATATCGTATCTACAAAGCATTTCATTCATTTTCATTCATATGCAGCGAGATATTACGTTATGTCACGTAAAGTTATTTTGAATACTGTAGCTCAATTAATGTAATAATAAACAAATCACACTAAATACATGGCTATGATCGCGTAAATTATGTTTTAGCATTCATGGTCTGTGTCTCCGTGGGGTCGCCATTGTCAACTGATATGACATTGAAGTTGATCAAAGAACTTGGGGTTCTGTTTTGGTTTTTGGTGGGCCGTGTTTTGCGGGTTGGGGGTAATATAGTTGAGGCCAGCTCATCATTTGTGTTATAGTGTCCTTCAATTAATCCATCCATCCATCCATCCATCGTCTACCCCTTATCCGGGGCCGGGTCGCGGGGGCAACAGCTTTAGCAGGGAAGCCCAGACTTCCCTCTCCCTAGCTACTTCGTCCAGCTCTTTCCGGGGGATCCCGAGTCGTTCCCAGGCAAGCTGGGTGACATAGTCTCTCCAGCGTGTCCTGGGTCTTCCTCTGGGTCTCCTCCCGGTGGGGTATGACACCTCACCGGGGAGGCGCTCAGGAGGCATCCGAATCAGATGCCCAAGCCACCTCATCTGGCTCCTCTCGATATGGAGGAGAAGCGGCTAGACTCTGAGCCCCTCCCGGATGACCGAGCTTCTCACCTTATCTCTAAGGTAGAGCCCGGACACCCTGCGGAGAAAACTCATTTCGGCCGCTTGTAACCTGGATCTCATTCTTTCGGTCACGACCCATAGCTCGTGACCATAGATGAGGGTTGGAACGTAGATCGACTGGTAAATTGAGAGCTTCGCCCTTTGACTCAGCTCCTTCTTCACCACGACAGACCGATACAACGTCCGCATCACAGCAGACGCTGCACCCATCCGCCTGTCGATCTCCCATTCCCTTCTGCCCCCACTCGTGAACAAGACCCCAAGATACTTGAACTCCTCCACTTGGGGCAAGATCTCCTCCCCGACCCGGAGGGGCACTCCACCCTTTTTCGACTGAGGACCATGGTTTCAGATTTGGAGATGCTGATCTTCATCCCAACCGCTTCACGCTCCAGTGAGAGTTGGAGAGCCCTGTTTGAAGGAGTCAACGGCACCACATCATCTGCAAAAAGCAGGGATGCAATACTGAGGCCCCCAAAACGGACCCCCTCAACGCTTCGGCTGTGCCTAGAAATTCTGTCCATAAAGGTTATGAACAGAATCGGTGACAAAGGGCAGCCTTGGCGGAGTCCTACCCACACTGGAAACGATTCCGACTTACTGCCGGCAATGCGAACCAAACTCTGACATCGGTGGTATAGTGACCGAACAGCCCGTATCAGGGGGTTCGGTAAACACATGTAGACTGGTAGGGCGAATTCCCACATACCCTCGAGGACCCTGCTAAGGGTGTAGAGCTGGTCCACTGTTCCACGGCCGGGACAAAAACCACACTGCTCCTCTTCAATCTGAGGCTCGACTTCCCGCCGGACCCTCCTCTCCAGCACCCCTGAATAGACCTTACCAGGGAGGCTGAGGAGTGTGATCCCTCTATAGTTGGAACACACCCTCCGGTCCCCCTTTTTAAAAAGAGGGACTACCACCCCGGTCTGCCAATCCAGAGGCACTCTCCCTGTTGACCACGCGATGTTGCAGAGGCGTGTCAACCAGGACAGCCCCACAACATCCAGAGCCTTGAGGAACTCCGGGCGGATCTCATCCACCCCTGGGGCCTTGCCACCGAGGAGCTTTTTAACCACATCTGTGACTTCAGCCGCACAGATAGGAGAGCCCACCTCAGAGTCCCCGGGCTTTGCTTCCTCCAAGGAAGGAATGGTGGAGTTGAGGAGGTCTTCGATGTACTCTGCCCACCGGTTCACAACGTCCCGAGTCGAAGTCAGCAGCGCCCCATCCCCACTGTACACAGTGTTAGTGGTGCACTGCTTCCCCCTCCTGAGACGTCGTATGGTGGACCAGAATTTCCTCGAAGCCGTCCGGAAGTCGGCTTCCATGGCCTCACCAAACTCTTCCCACGCTCGGGTTTTTGCCTCGGCGACCACCGAAGCCGCGTTCCGCTTGGCCAGTCGATACCCGTCAGCTGCCTCTGGGGTCCCACAGGCCATAAAGGCTCGATAGGACTCCTTCTTCAGCTTGACGGCATCCCTTATTGCTGGTGTCCACCAGCGAGTACGGGGGTTGCCGCCACGACAGGCACCAACCACCTTACGGCCACAACTCAGATTGGCCGCCTCAACAATAGAGGCACGGAACATGGTCCACTCGGGCTCAATGTCCCCCGCCTCCCCTGGAACATGGGAAAAGCTCTGTTGAAGGTGGGAGTTGAAACTCCTTCTGACAGGGGATTCCGCCAGACGCTCCCAACAAACCCTCACAATACGTTTGGGTCTGCCAGGACGGACCCGCATCTTCCCCCACCATCGGAGCCTACTCACCACCAGGTGGTGATCAGTTGACAGCTCCGCCCCTCTCTTCACCCGAGTGTCCAGAACATGCGGCCGCAAATCCGATGATACAACTACAAAGTCGATCATCGAACTGCGGCCTAGGGTGTCCTGGTGCCAAGTGCACATATGGACACCCTTATGTTTGAACAAGGTGTTCGTTATGGACAATCCGTGACGAGCACAGAAGTCCAATAACAAAACACCACTCGGGTTCTGATCGGGGGGGCCGTTCCTCCCAATCACGCCCCTCCAGGTCTAACTGTCATTGCCCACGTGAGCATTGAAGTCCCCCAGCAGAACAAGGGAGTCCCCAGCAGGAGGACTCTCCAGCACACCCTCCAAGGACTCCAAAAAGGGTGGGTATGCTGAGCTGCTGTTTGGTGCATATGCCGCCCAGCTCACATTGCACCCGACCCCTTTGGCCCCTCTCATGGGTGGTGAGCCCATGGGAAGGGGGACCCACGTTGCCTCTTCGGGCTGTGCCCGGCCAGGCCCCATGGGTGTAGGCCCGGCCACCAGGCGCTTGCCAACGAGCCCCACCTCCAGGCCTGGCTCCAGAGTGGGGCCCCGGTGACCCGCGTCCGGGCAAGGGAAACCTTGGTACATCTATTGTATTCATCATAAGGGTCAATGAGCCGTGCTTTGTCTGGCCCCTCACCTAGAACCTGTTTGCCATGGGTGGCCCTGCCAGGGGCATAAAGCCCCAGACAACTTAGCTCCTAGGATCATTGGGACACGCAAACCCCTCCACCACAGTAAGGTGACGGCTCACGGAGGGGTCCTTCAATTAAGTTGGAGATAATTTGGCTACGCAAATATACACATAATTCAGACAAATACGAATCCGTAGGTGCTGGCGGCATCCTCAGTTGACCGTACTTCTTTCACCTTGGTCGAGAGGAGATGCACCTCAGCATGGGGTATGCTCTGTTATTTGAGACACATGTTAATTTATAAAATGCACTTTTTATTTCATTCTTTGGTAAGATTTCCAAGGAAATTCAGTACAAGAACAAAATTCTCACTGGGAAGGAAAAAAAATACGATATCCCAATTTACTTCGGTACAATGTGAAAGGGCATACACAATACACTTTATGTTGAGGAACTGTTTCGTTGCACTTTTTTTTTTAATTCTGAGTCATTTCCAAGAGGCAGAATAGAAACAAACATCATCTATGCATCAGTGCATCACACAGTGTGTGGTTAAGCTTCTGTTACCTGTGATTATACAAATGGCCAGCAAGTGGTTTCAAGAGCATGTGAAGCTTCAAGAAATGTAAGCTTTCTGAAACCATCCGTTCATCCATCCAATTTCTAATCCGCTTATCCTCATAACGACCGCAGGGGCAAACTTGAACCTATCCCAGTTGTGGACCAAACCGAATAATGTTTTTGGATTACAGAAATGCAGGCTCAGACAAAGTGTGAAACGGACCGACAAGTACAAACAGAAATTGCTGGTCACAAGGAGCCTGGAGAAACAATGCATAAACAAAAGCGCTGGCAAAGGGCAAGGTACTAGGAAACCCCAAGAATATACAAACAAAATGTCAAGAAGCCAATAACGTGAAGCCAAAGATCAAAAGCAACAAGAAAAAATACAAATATTTACATACAAGAATCTATGCCTACCGAGAGCAACATTGGAGGGTATCGAGAGGTCTAGAAAACAACACTTGAAGCACTGCAGCAAGCAAGGTCAATAATCCGACAAGAGACCAGGCAGCTTGGCAGTCATTAAATACATAGCAAGCTTAATTGGTAAACGCTGAACAGGTGCGCCTGCTGGAGGGAAACGCCCTTCACTCCAGCTGGGCCTGAAAACAAAACAGACAGACATAACACCGGCTGTCTTTGGCAATAGGCAGGGTACACTCTGAACTGGTTGCCAGCCACACTTTATTCCACACTGGGGTATGCAAAGGCACACATAGACAAACAACTATCCGCGCTCACACTCACACCTAGGGACAATTTTGAGTGTTCAGTCAGCCTGCCATGCATGTTTTTGGAATGTGGGAGGAAAATGGAATTACAGGAACACATGACTCATGTGAAGAGGCTCTGGCACGTAATGGGAATGTGTGAACATTCATGCATTTGTGTTATTTGTTCGTGCAGAAAATTGTCTGGAAGGTACAGCAATACATTCTGTAGTTAAAAAAAGTTGGACTTGTAAGACATTTTTTTCACCCCAAAGCAAATAATGATACGGGAATTATGTTTCCAAACGAACAAAAATTAATTTACAGATAATGTTTTAGGTAACATTTTAACAATGGCCTATGTGGGAAACATCAAATATAACAGAATATATATATTCATAAATATACCAGAATAAAGTTATATATTTCACTGAAGAGAAAGGTTTGTTTTCTTGTTCTATGTTTACTGCAATCATACTTTATTATTGAAAATTACAACCCTATTCTTGGAAAACAACTTGACAACTTAAGACTCAAAAACAAAGCAACATTTTTCTCCTGAACTATTGTGACTTTACTTAACGGTACTCTAAAAAACATGGCTGTTATGAAAAGAACATGCCATCATTTTTGTAATGGATTTTTTCTTTGGGAAAGAAATGTTACTATTCATTCATTCATTCATTTATTAATTTTCAGAACTGCTTGATCCTCACTAGGGTCGCGGGGGGTGCTGGAGCCTATCCCAGCTGTCTCCGGGCAGTAGGCAGGGGACACCCTGAATCGGTTGCCAGCCAATCGCAGGGCACACAGAGACGAACAACCATTCGCACTCACACTCACACCTAGGGAAAATTTTACTATTATTTAGAAAATATATATGCCATTATTCTTATAGTATGATTTGTTTCCCTCAAAAGGAGGAATTTTTTTAACTTTTTATGAAGAAACGGGTCTACTGTAAGTAAGCATTCTACTTGTCATCTGACAATGTTTTTCCATTGAAAAAAAAGTATTCTAACATGCCATTATTTTTGTCACCCCTGTCCTTGAAAAAAAATCTCTCACTTTTAGTTTTAAAAGTGCAATTATTTTCATAGTATGCTCGCTTTATTCACAAAACAATAAATGCTCTTAATGTGACAACATCATTACTTTTTATGATTATTTCAGAAAAGTACAAAATAATGCTTGACATTTTTTCCCCCAAAACATATGGCTTTATCATTGTTCTTGATATATTTTTCTCTCTGGTTTTGCTTATCGAAAGGAGTTAGCCACTGTGTCATAAAAATAAAATCAAGCCAAACTACTGTCTTCAGACACTTTATTATATCAATGAGTCTCATTTATTGTGGCATCTGATGCCACAATAGGGTGATAGTTTGACCTTTGACCTCCAAATTGTAGCAATTTTGTTCACCTCTGTCGCTTTACCACTTTATTCCACACTGGGGTATGCAAAAGAAGAGGAGTCCCGCCTGCAGACTTTTTCCATCTTCAAGGAGGTTTTTGATATCTGTTGAAAGGACTTCCCGCCTGAGGGCAAAATAATAAACTATGAGTGAAGATGATCAAAAACAATGAAACAGAAAATATGCGCGCGTGACGGGAACTCGAAATAAGAAACATGCGCGCATCACATATGTGCCAATAGGTGCCGAGAAGATGGGCCGACGCGGCCTTTGCTTGCAAATTTATGTTCTCATAAAAGCAAGCAGCTTCCTCATTTAGGATTCCAGCAAAACATCTTTAGCTTCACGTGCAACATTTCAATAAAAAGCTGGCAGGAGGCAGGCAGAGAAAGTCCAGCGGGTGACCGGGTTAGGAAAATAGTGCATTTGACAACCTGGAATGACTGTTCAATGCCTTGTTTCCAAAAGGCTTAGATTAACTTTATAGAAGGAAAAGTTCAGGTTTAGTAACTTCTTCACTTTCCGGTAGTTAAAGTCAGTTTAAAAACCATAACAGTAAGCCCCGACTATTTGTGAGGGAGCCCTGTCGCCAAGAGCTATGTGGGTGGGGAGGGGGACAACACCAAAAAAAATATAGCAATGCCTTTATTCGTATTCTAAACTGTAGATATAGGACACAATATGAGACCAAAATACTTTCATCTCAATTATCTAAACTTGACTCTAAAAATAAATGGCTTACAGATGATTTGGAAAACAAATGCATTTGTGGTGAAGACTGTCTGTAACCCCGGCAAAAAAAAAGCTCTTCCGCAACACATGAAATTGCTAAGATTGATCACTTAATGCTAATTTAATACATAAATAAATAAATAACATCAGGATTAGGCAGCACAGTGGTGTAGAGGCTTCTTATTGGCCTCAGTTACAGTATATACTGTATACAAGGCTACATTAGCACCTTTAGCTTTTCAAGGCACGAGCCGACACCCAACCATTGTTTTGTCTTGAGTTGAGTTTAAGATACAAGCACCATAGGGTGTTCAACAATTCAACAAACAGCAATCTTTGACAGACTTTGACATCGAGTGAATGAGTCTTCATAAAAGAGGCCAAGTTCTTGATGGAAACTGTTTACTGTATTGTCATTCTCAGTGGACAATTATTGTCAAATTAAATTTAGCATAAAGGGAATAACACATTGTGTGCGCGTAAATGTACCGTGTAAATCTGTCTGACAAGAGTCCGCTAACTTCATGTTAACACACGATGCAAAACATCAGAGATGTGCTGTTTAAACTAGCAGTGATGTTGCGACGTGACACCTTTATGGAACGGATATTTGAACATAAACTGTGTAGCGACACATGTTGACAGACATCTCTACTTATGGGCATGTATCTTTACTCTCTGGAGCAGGGGTCCCCAAACTTTTTCCTGTGAGGGCCACATAACTTTTCCCTTCTCTGATGGTGTCAGTTTGTAACATCAACGATCGTAGGGGAGCTTAAAAAATTGATTGTTTCCCAGAAAGCCACACATAACCAAAGAACCCTTTCCAGGTTCTTTACAGAAAAAAGAGTCAGGAAACAAATAATAACACTATTAATTAAATAAATAATAACTAAATAACCCTTTCTGAGTTCTTCACAGAAAAAACAGGAAACAAATAATAACTAAACAACTCTCTCTCTTTATAGCCCCTTGAAAGCCACAAAAAAAGAGTTCTGCCATCTACGAGAACGCCACCTATCTTGTCTTGTTTATTCTGCTACCGTCTTGTTCACGTGTTCTATTAATTGATCTGAGACACAACTAAAACACTGAAACATTCTATGGTGTGTAAATAACTTTGTGACCTTGTTTTAACCCTATTTGCGTCATGTGTCATTTTTGCCCCGAAGACCATCTTTGTACTTTTTTTTGTACAGCTTCCGTGGAAATGTGAATAAAAACATTTCAATTTTTCTGCAGTTGGGGACAATCTAGGAAAATTCATAAAATTTCAAGTTAAAATTTTATCATTTGGGGGGTTTTGGGGGCGTTTTTAACACAGTGATGGGTCATTTTGACCCGAGGACAACAGGAGGGTTAGAGGGATAGGTCAAATGTGCCCGCGGGCCATAGTTTGGGGACCCCTGCTCTGGAGCAATTGTGACTTGTCTTTGCAAATATGTATGACATATACAGGATGTGCATTAGACTGCTCCCTGGTGCCCAAGGTACGTACACCAAAAGGAGCTGCACAGAATGCAGGAAATCAAGTCTATGTTTATTAATATGTTTTTCAAGTAGAATACATTTGAGCGCATTTTTTTCTTGTCTAAAAAAAAACAAGTTACAATTTTATGTTGGTGATTTCTCGGTGGTTGGAACGAATTAATGGCACTTCCATTCATTTCAGTGAATTATTTGACATTATTTTGTAACACCCCATATTTGCTTCTGGTAAAGAGTAACTAAACCACAGCATTGATGTAATTACATTGATCTCAATGACTATCAACGCCAATGCTGGAGCTGACATTATCGCAATCTGGATCAATCTGCCTGTCCTTCACTTTTCAGCAACACATGAGTAGCCGCATCAGGCTTCAGGAAAAATTTGGACTCAGTCTTATCAAGCAAAAAATTCCCACAATGTCAGACAGGCATAAAATCAAAGAAACGAGTAAAACACCAAGAAAACAAATCCTCAACCCAGAGGTAATTACTTACACACTCAGTTCAGTCAACATCTCTGAGATTTACGAAAGTCAGCTTTGATGTCAGCGAGGATTTTAATGTGGTGAAAACTTCAGGAAAGTCCAAATGACGGAGTGAACATAAATCGCGCTCATGACTATACGGTAGGGTTGAGGTTGCGCGCAGAAGCGGTGCTACAACTGTTTGGCATGTAAGCACCTGAATGTGAGATAGTATTTGTGTCAACGTCAATTTCCTCGTTTCAGCGTTTGAAGCCGCGGAGAGACGTTGGAAGACTTTGAAGTTGATGCACGATCAAAGGTCCCCTTACAGTCAGCAATATGTCATAGGCTGGGGCTCAGTGGGGCTGCCTCGCGATGACTATTATAAATGTTACCAAGATGCCGGTTTGAAAATGTGCTCTAATCGCTTAACTTTCAATACATTTATGTGTCTCTAATATGGCTTCCTTTTCAATAGGACTACAAATTTGAATTCAAAGGAAAATGGTCCAAAAATTGGAAAAAGTGAATGTAAAACCCTTTGTAGGCCCGGGCCGGTTATCGGTTTGACATTTATCCGTGATTTTGATAACTGCGAAGACTGGCTGTGAGCTCTTCTTTTCTTTTTGGGAGGAAACTTCTAATCTGGGAAAAATATGACTCGATGCTTCCAGAGTTGAGCAAAAGTTAATTGCCTCCTATTAACTTTATTTTTTCTCCTCAGCGAGCAGAGAAGGGAAGGGTCAGTACAGAGGAGGAGAAGGGAGCAAGATGAGAGAGACACTGTGAAAACATGGATGCCTTTTTGCTCTGTTGATTCATGTGTAATGTCCTAAAAAAAATCTATTTCAAAAAAAGTGCCAGTGGGTACTGCTTAGCCCCTAGGACAACATGAGTGTAAAAATACTGTAGCTGGCCGGTTATGGGACACTGTGACTTATTAAGAAGAATTAATACAGAAGAATGTTGACATTTATTTATATTATTTATTTATTTATTTATTTATTTATTTGACCAAGCATTTTCTATATTGATGACATTTTTAAAAATTGCAGCATTAATCTCCCCAAATTTTAAGAAAAAGGCCTTTTTTCGAGCTGCAATTTTAATACTGTGATACCGCAATACCTTTGCTCAGTGATCAGATTCATACTGTCAGAATCTATTATCAGCCCACGCCTGACCCAAACAATGAGAAAGACACACTCAAATGTTGTGTGTATATATATATAAATCCTCATCTCACCCCTCGGGTGGTGTCCGTCCCTCATTCAGCTCGGGTCCTCTACCAGAGGCCAGGAAGCTTGAGGGTTCTGCGCAGTATCCTTGCTGTTCCCAGCACTGCACATTTCTGGACTGAGATGTCCGATGTTGTTCCCGGGATCTGTTGCAACCACTCATCTACTTTGGGGGTCACTGCCCCGAGTGCTCCGACCACCACAGGCACGACTGTCACCTTTACCTTCCAGGCTCTCTCCAGCTCCTCTCTGAGCCCTTGGTATTTCTCGAGTTTCTCATGTTCCTTCTTCCTGATGTTTCCATCACTTGGGACCGCTACATCCACTACAACGGCTTTCCTCTGCCCTTTATCTATGATCACGATATCTGGTTGGTTCGCCATTACCATCTTGTCAGTCTGGATCTGGAAGTCCCACAGGATCTTCGCTCTGTCATTCTCCACCACCTTCGGAGGTGTTTCCCATTTTGACCTTGGGGTTTCCAGTCCATACTCCGCACAGATGTTTCGGTAGACTATGCCAGCCACCTGGTTATGGCGTTCCATGTAGGCTTTCCCTGCCAGCATCTTACACCCTGCAGTTATGTGTTGGATCGTCTCAGGTGCCTCTTTGCACAACCTACACCTTGGGTAGTCTGGTGTGGTATATCTGGGCCTCGATGGCTCTGGTGCTCAAGGCCTGCTCCTGAGCAGCCAGGATGAGTGCCTCTGTGCTGTCCTTCAGGCCAGCCCTCTCTATCCACTGATAGGACTTCTTGAGATCAGCCACTTCAGTTATGGTCCGGTGGTACATCCCGTGTAGGGGCTTGTCCTCCCATGATGGTCCCTCTTCCAGCGCCTCATCTTCTGTTCCCCATTGTCTGAGACATTCTCTGAGTACGTCATCCGTTGGAGCCTTCTCCTTGATGTATTCATGGAGCTTGGATGTTTCATCCTGGACAGTGGCTCTCACACTCACTAGTCCCCGGCCTCCTTCCTTTCGGCTTGCGTACAGTCTCAGGGTGCTGGATTTGGGATGGAACCCTCCATGCATGGTTAGGAGCTTTCGGGTCTTAACGTCCGTGGTCTGAATCTCTTCCTTTGGCCACCTTATTATTCCTGCAGGGTATCTGATCACTGGCAGGGCATAGCTGTTTATTGCCCGGGTCTTATTCTTGCCATTGAGCTGGCTTCTTAGGACTTGCCTCACTCGCTGGAGGTATTTGGCCGTAGCCGCTTTCCTTGTTGCCAGTTCGAGGTTGCCATTGGCTTGTGGTATACCAAGGTACTTGTAGCTGTCCTCAATGTCTGCTATTGTTCCTTCAGGGAGTGAGACCCCTTCAGTGCGGACTACCTTTCCTCTCTTAGTCACCATCCGACTACATTTCTCAAGCCCGAATGACATCCCGATGTCGCTGCTGTAGATACTGGTTGTGTGGATCAGGGAATCTATGTCCCTTTCGCTCTTAGCATACAGCTTTAAGTCATCCATGTAGAGGAGGTGACTGATTGTAGCTCCTTTTCTGAGGCGGTATCCATAGCCTGTCTTGGTGATTACTTGGCTTAGGGGGTTCAGTCCTATGCAGAACAGCAGTGGGGAGAGTGCATCACCTTGGTATATGCCACATTTGATGGACACTTGGGTAAGTGGCTTGCCATTGGCTTCAAGTGTGGTTTTCCACATCCTCATCGAGTTCGCAACGAAGGCTCTTAGGGTCCTGTTCACCTTATTCCAAGCATTCAGTGATCCATGTATGTGGCATCGAGTCATAGGCTTTCTTGTAATCAATCCAAGCTGTGCACAGGTTGGTATGTCGGGACCTGCAGTCTTGTGCGACTGTTCTGTCAACCAGGAGCTGATGTTTGGCTCCTCTGGTATCCCTACCAATGCCCTTCTGTGCTTCGTTCATGTATTGATCCAATATATATATGACAAAGGACCATCTATCTTGAAAGAGATCCCTCTAAAGCATTTACGATGTTGAAAATTAGCCCCCTCGAAGGGATTAGCACAAGTCATGAATAATAAGCCGTCTGTAGAAAAACGAATAAAGTTTGGTCATCATTTTTGCACCAATTGAGCTGAAATTGGATAATTTCCTGTTGCACACCTGATGATATTTACCAACACACAAAAGATTTAGACAACCCTCTGAGGGATTCATTTATTTCCAATTACAAGTCAAAAATGCTCCTGGAACAGGTTGCGTTGGTCTTCTGATGAGCCTTACTGGTCTCAAAATCAGCTGGAATTGTCTTACATCCTCGCGTTTTCCCTCCAGCGGTCCCTGTTCCTCCAGCAAGATTGTCTTTCTATCATCAAAAAAAAAAAACATCATCTGCACTCAATCTAAATTATTATCCCACGCAAATGCACGGCAGAGCCAGCGTAAGAGGTGTGGAGGATGGAGCATAAAGGCTTTTTGGCAAATCAGCATCCCGTGCTTGTTATTAGTCATCTGTGCTGTCTTGGAAAGATGGTGTGGAATTCACACCAGGAGGTGCTGATGTGACTTCAGTGCCCGAAAATCAAAGCCTGACAACTCAAGCGGGCAACACACATCGGCATGACAATGTCTATCAAAAATTTTGAGATTCCAACATTAGCTTTTAATACAAAAACCCCCCAAACAAACAAAAATCAACACAAAGTCATTTTTCAGTCACTGTTGTTGTGTGAATGCCTTTGAGAATTTTTTGTGCCGTATTCAAGTGTTTCAATCAAAAGCTGCCCCGCAAACGGCACAAACGAAAAGATTGGACTCCGACTGGGTTTTGGCTGCACAACAAATGCGCGGGATAATTGACAGCCGTCCTAAGATGAATATCTCCGTGTTTTAAATTTCAACCCCACCCTCCGAGATTTGCGAGTCGTCGCGTTCCAGACGTCTCCGAAAGCCCCTTTGTAGTTGAAGGATGGTCCAGAAAAAAAGAAAATAATCAAAAGTCCTCCTAGACTCCTCGTCTTTATTTACGTACCGACCTTTAAAGGAACGCGGTGTCGTAATGTGACCTTAAGATAACACTTTCAAGAATCATGTTGTCTTGGCTTGGAATAATAAGTCTGACGCAACCGTGACCTCGGATCACCTGCTCGACCGGTCTTGTGTGTTAGCTTTAGCGTCAGTGCTAAAGTTCCACTTCATAGTTGTGTGTTGTGTGTGTTCGCAAAAATAATAGGAGAATGTTTATTTCCAGACATGATGATATAACACACATGCCTTCTATTAGCGGTTGGCTCGACCGTCTTTTGCTTCTATGTGTTTGTCGGTGATCAAATGCACATTTATCACTGGTGTCTATTTGTATTTACAACTAATGGAAATAAATGAATAAATCATGAAGGAGGGGGAGCCGAAAGAAATGTGCCACGATCAGCAGTGGTGGGAAGTAGCAAAGTACAAACTTTGTCGTAGTAGTTTATCTGAATTTTTACTTGAGCTTCTTTTTTTTTTGGATGACTTTTACATATTTTGTGTCAGGTATTGTTCGGACAGACGTGAGGCCATCAGCATTTGACAGCTTAGGCGTTGCGGCTTTTGTAAGCTGTCAGCACTGCTGCCGGCAGAGGTTTTTCTGTCCCCAAGTGCAGTTCAGTGCCACTTGTTAGTATTGCACGTGTTAGCTGCTTACAGATGCTGCACGTTGTTGGAGGTAGTGTTGTTATTCTTTGTTCGGAGCAATGATTGCTCTGGGGAAGAAAGTGACTTTGAATCGGTTTGTTTATTCAATGTATATTAAATATTCAATTTGGATATGTTGTGTTGTCATATGGAGGAGGTTGAAAAAGATAACAAGCTTAGTTGTGCAAAGGGGTAGAAAGTGCAGACTTTTTTAATTGAAGGGAGTACGAGTAAAAAGTACCGGTATTACTCGAGTGCTTTGCTACTTCCCACCACTGCCAGTCATATGCTAAATCTTGATTAGCATAAAAGCTATGAAGAGATTCCAATGCCGGCAAAGTATCAAAGAACGCTTTTAGGTTAGGCAACGCTCCGCCTCGGAATATTAGCGCTGTTTTTTTAAAGTCTTCTATTACATTCCCACAACCAAAACCCAGACATTCTCCACTGGTCTGTTGTCTTTGCCGGCCAGTTCTTTTAATATTCTGGAACATTTTGGTCTTTGAGTCTTCCACTATGTTTTGAAATGTTTTTTTTTTTCCATGTCTAAACGACAGCTGGGTTCGGATTTTCCAAGTAGAAGTCATTTTATGATCATAAAAGTCTTCCAAAAGACAATCATCTTCCATTGAACTCAATGTCGCTCAGATTTTTTGGGGTTCATTACTGGTCTTCAGCGTTAATTGTCCAAGCATAGACTGGTTAAATGCTTGAATATCTCTCTCTTTGGGTATCCTACCATATTTCTCTATGCTTTTGGGAAAGAAAAAAAAACAATAAAACTTCAAATGACAGGCTTGTTGGATTTTCTAAGTAAAAGTCATTTTATGATTGTTAAGTCTTCCAAAAGACAATCATCATTTGGGTAAGCGTAGCTCATTTAGATTTTTTTTTTTTATGTTTTGCTCTTGGTTTCCAGTTGTCCAAGAATAGACAAGCTACTATAATACTTCAACATATCTCTTCCATCATGTTTTTATCGGCTTTGTTTATTCATGCATTGACAACAGGCTTGGTTGGATGTGGGAAGTAAAAATCCTTTAATGTTAAAAAGTCTTTCCAAAGGCTTGAACTGCGCCGACTATCATTTGTGGTGCTGTTTGACATCTATGTTGTTCAAGTTTCAACATTTCCCATCACAAATAATAAAATGTACAGTGAAATTCTTTATTACCTGTTGCCATACATACATGTAGAAGAGGACATTCACCACTGTATGATACTTCACCTCGATGAACTCCTCACACTTCCGACATGCTGGACACCTTTTACTGCTCATTTCATTTGACACTCAAACTGCTGACGTACTCAAAACTAACAACAATAAACATCCGTCCATCCATTTTCTGATTCGCTTATCCTCATAATCGTCGCGGAGCATGCTGGAGCCTATCCCAGCCGTCTTCGGGCAGTAGGCGGGGGAAATCCTGAACCGGTCGCCAGCCAATCGCAGGGCACACACAGACGAATAACCATCCACGCTCACACTCACACCTCTGGACAATTTAGATTGTTCAATCAGCATGCCATGCATGTTTTTGGAATGTGGGAGGAAACCGGAGTACCCGGAGAAAGCCCACACAGGCCCGGACAAGAACATGAGAACATGGAAACTCCACACAGGGAGCAGGAATTGCACTGTGAGGTTGACGCGTTAACCACTGGACCACCGAGCCACCCTGTACGCCGACTCATAAAATTATTTTATTTCTGAGTGAATCAAGGTTACAGTAAAGCTCACTGGTAGCCTGGTGGAGAGCTGGACTGCTTGTCGGCCAATTGCACGGCACATGTAGGCAAAGAAGTATTCACACTCAAATTCACATTTATGGACAATTTGGAGTGGTCAATGAACATATGATGCGTGTTTTTAGATTGTGAGAGGAACCCAGAGAAAACATTCAATGTTATTCTATTTTTCCCTCACAGTAAATGGTTCTCAATGAAAGTGTCTGTTACCTGCTCATGGCGCTCCTCATACGTGACTGTCACCTCTTTCGTGTCCCATGAGGATGTACTGCTTCTGAGGGAATAATAGGGAATTAAATTAATTTTAGACATTAGAAAGTATATTGTAGCCTTTTGGAAAACTCCGCGATATGTGATTGTCTGTCTGTTGTCCGCTGTCATGTTTGAATGATTACACTAGAATAGTGCAAGTAAAAGTTGATTGTGCTAACCTGTTACAGCAGTCGTGGTCCTCTAGGGGGCAGTGTCGGCGCACATGATCGCATGACTTCTTCCACTGTTTCGCCTGATTTTCCTGTGTGCGTACCTGCTGAAGAAGGCCTTCTCTCTCCTTCAAAATATAGTCTTTAAAGCTGAAAAGAAAATGGATGCATTCAGACAAATGTTAATTTTGTGCATATTATTCTCATCAATTTTTATTGTTACAGTTTCACCCATTCAAAAAAAATGTTGCATGTTCCAGAATAATGGACAAGCTTGGCGAACAAAGTCTGGTCAAACAAAGAAATGTCCGTTATATCCAAACGTTGCGGGATGGTCATATGTAAGTGGCAAAAGAAATCACCACCTTTTCTTGCATGCATGACTTGCATCAGGAGATTTGCGATGATATAAGCTCCAATGTACCAGACCCTCATCGCCATTTTGACAACTCCTGTAATTCAACGCACTTTCACAACACTGCATGCATATTGTCGCTGTCACGAGAAAACCTTTCATGTCTAAATATGATGAATGCATTATTTTCTCAAAAATTAGTACTATTGGTCCATCCCTACTTACTGTATATATTTATCTCTTATATCCTCACCTTTGTGAAAAAATGCCAGCACTCACTCGACGGGAGCCTTGCAGCATCATGTCAGCTCAAGATCAAAATTATTTCTTAGACTGTAATGAGTGAAAGTTCTTAAGTTAGATATATGTATTTGAGTAAACCTGTTTTGTTTAACAAAAGGATCGTGCAGGAGGAATGTGCAGAAGGCAACGGTCAGCCAAGAATATGCGAACAGATTCATCTCCCATTTCTTTTTGTAACACTGCTGAGTCAGCTCATCACTTAAGCTGTTTGCTGTTTGTCCTTATAATAGCAATATGATCTGTAATACTAAGCGTCTCCAGTTGGTCCAGAATGCTGCTGCTCGTCTCTTGAGTGGTACTGGTAAGAGGGAGCACATACTGTAACTCTTCCTCTGGCATCCCTTAACTGGCTCCCTTTATGTTTTAGAGTTATTTTTAAGATCCTATTATTTGCTTTCAAATCTTTAAATGGCCTCACCACCTCTGAGGTCCTCCGCCTCTGCCCTGTGCCTCAGGTCTGCGGACCAGACACTATTAGAGGTACCGAGAACTAAGCGGAGGCTCAGAGGGGGTGGAGCCTTTTCCGTTCCAGGTCCCATTCTTTGGAATGGCCTCCTTCTGAATGTTCGGCAAGCCCCCTCAGACACCATCTTTAAAACTTGTCTTAAAACTCCTTTTGATTCTTGGGCTTTTGACTCAGCATATTTTTTTTTTGTTTCACTGTTTTTGTGCTTTCTACGTTATTTGTTATTCATTTATTGTATGAATTGTTTTGCTCCATGTACAGCACTTTTTATACAGCGGTGCACTGTAAATACTGTACAGTTGAGTTGATGCAGTATTTAGTAACTTTAACACTGCACTTTTCCTAAGTTGCCTACCCATGAATGTAAAGCAGCTGCTGTCTAAATTTGAGGCCAAACCCAATTTCCGGTTCATCTGAATCCAAAATGATGAACAACATTGTACTTTAATGCCAAAAAAAACACAGTTTTCCAGGAATGTGTAAAATATGTGAACATTTGACCTCTCTGTGTTTAGGCTGCATCTCACCTTTTGACGTGCGTCATCCAGTAGCGCTGTTGATGACACAGCCACTCAAACTGCTCCAATGTCTCCTGGAGCTTCCTCGCACCACCCTCATTTTCTCGTTGCAGAGCTCTCACCTCAGGAATATTATCATTATTATTATTATTATTATTATTATTATTATTATTATTATTATTAGAATCTGCATTTGTAATCGGAACGTAGTCAACAACATCAAAAGCAGCTTTTTAATACAGTTTTATGTTCACATGAGACTTTTCTGATGCACGTGACTTGGCCTGTGCACATAAAATGAAAGGTAATTGTGGATTTTGGACGGTTTGTGGTTTGATTGACTGCTCTGCAGTTGTCCGAGTCAAGTGTAAATTTAAAGAAGAAAATCTTGACGGGTCGGAATGTTTCCTGATTTCTCTGATTGCTAATGTAGCATTTCATCATTCCTGGATGAACTTGCATTCAAGCTTGTCAAAAGACGAATAACTACCACTTGCACTTTAAACCTTCATTGCAGGGCTCGTCTCTGAAGACAAGGACAATAGTGTTGGGCAAACCTGACACCTGCTGGACAAAAGAGGCGATGCAGAGTGTTTCTATGCGGTCAGACATCCATTTTCATCAACGCAGGGACGTGGGGGTGCTATCCCAGTTGACTTCGGGTGGGAAGGCGAACTACACCCCGAACTGGTCGCCAGTCAGTCGCAGGGCAATTACATACGTATTAATGGAATAATTTCATTATATTGGAATGTGCTATTTTTAAGACTTGATGGTTTTAATTTTCAGACTCCGATCATGTTCAAGATGTCATACTGCCAGTGTTTGCATATTTAAATTATATTTTCTACTTGCAAATCACAATGTCTGAACACTGGCGAGCGACTCATGTGGTCCTCACTGTTATGTTTTTGTTTAGATTACATTTGGTTTTGTTCCCTCATGTGCCCTTTTTGTCTTCCGCTGTTCTCGTCCCTATTTAGTTCCCTGGGTTCTGTCAGTCTTTGGTCGGATCATTGTGTGTCTGTGTGGCCCTGTCATGCTTCGTTTCTGTCATGGGTTTTTGCTCCATTGGTTTCTTGTGGTTTTCAGGACTTTGTTTGTATCCTTCAGTTAGTTTTTCCAGTGTACTCCTGCAAGTATTTTTGGGTTCACATATTTTGCTCAGTCCACCCTGCTCCTCCTGTCTCCCTGCTTTTTGGGGTCCTCCATCATGCCATCATGCAAAACCTGAGACTCACGGGCTTAGTGTTCGCAGGGAAACCATGTTGGTGACCCCTCCTCTAAAATGCGCTTTTTTTCCAATGAAAACATTAAATTAATCCAAAATGATATCTCGATGTGTGGTTTTAAAAAAAATGTGCTTTTGTTTGAAAAATAAGGGCATTTCTAAGTGGCGGTTATTTATTTATTATTATGGAAGGGGTTTTTTTGCTAACCTGTTCCTCATGTGTAAAACGCAAATCCATCAGCTCCTCCGCCAGCATCTTATTGGCGTCACGAAGCTGCTCCAACGCCGCCGTCTTACTGTTGGCGAACAGACATGAAAAACATATAAGTACGTATTCACATTCTCTTACTTGATCTGTTCCTAAGATTAAGATCACCACATAAGAGGGGCAAAACATTAGAAACAGCTCGGACGGAGTATGATGCATTGCAGAAATTACAGTCACTGTAATAGTTTACATTTGTAGCTCCGCCTGGAGGCCTTCTTTCTGTGCGTTACCGCCGTGGGCCCTGGAGTGCAGCTCCTCCACCAGGCCCTCCAGCCGCACCTCGGAGCTCTGGAGGCACAGCAGTTCCGAGTACACTTGACGCAGCAGCTCGGCATCATGCTCACTCTCCCCTGCCAGGATGATCACACGCTGCTGTAGCAACTCCACCAACTCCTACAAAGTACAAACATTGGATACAGTAGATGGATCGGTGGACAAGTAGATGGGTGGATTGATTATAGATAAACAGATGGAGTAGATACACATTCTAGAGCAGGAGTCACCAACCTTTTTGAAACTAAAAGCTCCTTCTTGATGACTGATTAATGTGAAGGGCTACAAGTTTGATAGTATGCACTTTTGAAATGAATTTGCTCGAACTACCTTCATACAGTATGTTATAATTCAAGATTAATAATATTCATTTCTCAGAAGACACTGACCACATTAGAAATTTCTCACAATTACTATGAAAGAGATAAATATCAATTGGCCACACTTTATTAGAAATATCTGCCAGTCTTCATTCACATTTTGACGACCCAGGACATGCTGGAGAGACGATGTCTCCCAGATGGCCTGAGAATGCCTTGGGATCCCCCTGGAAGAGCTGAACCAAGTAGCTGGGGAAAGGGAAGTCTGGACCTCCCTGTTAAAGCTGTTGCCACTGCCACCCGATCCCAGATAAGTGGTAGAAAATGGATGGAAAGAACAATTACACTAATTGCTAAAAGCAAGAACCACATGACCATGATCAGGGTCATTGTCATTTAAAAGTGATACCATTACAGAATAAGATGCAAATCTGACACTGACATGTGTATACTAAACAAATAAAAGCGGTGAGAGAACACATTCCTGAGGGAAGCCAGGGGAAAATAACAGAACATCTAATTCATTCATTTATTAATTTTCAGAACCGCTTGATCCTCACTAGGGTCGCGGGGGGTGCTGGAGTCGATCCCAGCTGTCTTCGGGCAGTAGGCGGGGGACACCCTGAATCGGTTGCCAGCCAATCGCAGGGCACACAGAAACGAACAACTATTTGTGCCCACACTCACACCTAGGGACCATTTTGAGTCTTCAATCAGCCTGCCCCGCATCTTTTTGGGAATGTGGGAGGACACCGGAGGACCCGGAGAAAACCCACGCAGGCCCGGGGAGAACATGCAAACTCCACACAGAAAGGCCAGAGCTGGAATTGAACCGGTACCTCCGCACTGTGATGTCGACGTGCTAACTACTCGACTACCGGGCTGCTCTAGAACATCTATTAAACCGCCAATTAGTTCACCAGCCAGCAAACCAGGCTGTTGTGAATGTTGTTGTTGCTGGTGAGCCCATCTGCTAAAATGTGAGGTTTTATGTAATTACACTTAAAGGTAAAGAGAAATCAATAAAAATCTCTGGCAGTCTCGTGGTGCATGCAGTGTTTTTTTTTTTTGGGGGGGGGGGGGGTTGCGGCAGTCCCTCAATACCCAGCAACAATTGTATATTTCATGACGAGTACCCAAAGTATCTGTCCCTCGTCCCATGCTAGTTTCATTTTATATCTTTCTGCAATACAATGAACATGTTTTTTTCCCTTTGGTGTTATTTTTGTTTAATTATTAAATTGTGTCTACCCAGTTTGTGTTTTAAAAGCTTAACTGCTAAAGATTAATGTTTTGGCTTGCATCCTTCTAAAATTCATAAAGAATAATACATCACAGATTTACTTTAAAATATACATTCTCTTAATTTTTCAGTGAATAATGCATGACTCGTCATAGCCAAAGAAATTATCCCTACACAGGGAGTGGGTATCTAATCAGGTGGACAACCTGATGCTGATGTTACAATTATTTAGACTATTTTACGAAAGCAGTCTGCACCTGCTACTGGTGAATGGTGCCGATTAGCTGGTCCTGTGTCCTCCTGAGCTCCATGTTGCTCTTCTCCAGGTGGAAAAGTTGAGCGGCCACAGCTTGGAGGTCATTCTGCAGCTTCTTCTCCTTTTCCCTGAACAACAGGACCTCCCTGTCTGACACAGCTGCAACCACATGAAGGCTCACTCAACCACAGAATTACTTTCAAAGCATTAATGTATTTCTGGACTATAGATTTAAACTTTAAAATCTTGATAAATTACAGCCCACTTATTTTGGGCGTATTGTTATCTCTCTAACTTCTCTGATTTTTGTCACACAGCTTCCACTCATCTCACCGTCCACTTTGCTCCTTGGCGACTTCAACCTCCATATCAACAACACCAACTGCAACCGGGCCTCTGGACTGCCTGACTCAACATGTCAACTTTCACACCCACACACATTCCAAATCAAAGCCCATCTCGACAATATCGAACTCTTTGAACACTTTCAAAATGGATTTCGGACACAACACAACAGTGAAATTGTCCTCCGTAAAATCACCATTGACTTCCTCCTCTCCTCCAACTCTAGCCTACTTGCCATTGTCATCCTCCTTGACCTTCACTCATATCTGCGCCGCCTCCATTGCTCCTTTCTCCTCAGCTCTAAAGTGTCCCCCAGGGCTCTGTGCTTGGTCCTCTTCTCCTCATCCTTGCTGAATGTTCAGTGGGCGGTCATTCCAGAGAGAGGGACCAGCAATGGAAAGGGCTCGATTCCCTCTGAGCCTCCATCATCCCAACAACCCACTCCAGCATGTCCAACTGTCTTTCTGATATTAAATCCTCGATTCAAACAAACTTTTTCTCATTCTCAACTACACAAAATCTCTCCTGTTAATCATTGGTCCAAACTCCCACACCTAAACTGCTTCCAATTTTAACCAAACTATCGACAACTTCACCCTGATCCCCTTCTCTCACACACACACATCCTTTTGAATCATAATCTTTCTTTCGAACAACACATCACCCAAATCACCGAAACTACTTTCTTCCACCTTAGGAACATCTCTTGCTTCTGCAACCCTCACCTTCTTTCACTGCCGCCCAAAGCCTTATCCACGTTTTCATCATCTCCCGCCTCGACTACACTGCAATAGCATCCTCTGTGGCTGCGGTCCCCAGCCATTTTTTCCCCACGGACCGGTTTAATGTCAGACAATATTTTCAGGGACTGATAATTTAAAGTGTGACTGATAAATACAACCAAATAATATGATATGAACTGCAAGAAAACGGTGGTATTTTCGAAACATAATAATAAACACGAATCATGATACGAGGAACGTCCAATCTCGCCGCAACACTGTCCGGTTGCTATAGTAACATATAAATGTGCCTTCAATCCAAAAAATTTAATTAATGTAAGGTCTTTATTCTTTCTGTGTGGCCCAGTACCAAATGACCCACGGACCGGTCCTGGTCTGCGGCCCGGGGGTTGGGGACCTCTGCTCTTTGGTACAACCTCTAAACTCCTGAATAATCTACAATGCATCCAGAACGCAGCCGCCCGGCCACAGCTACTCCCGTAATCACTTCACCCCAGTCCTTAAAAACCTCCGCTGGCTCCCCGTTCCCCAGAACATTCCATTGAAACTCCTCCTACTCA
Organism: Hippocampus zosterae; assembly: GCF_025434085.1. Taxonomy (NCBI): domain Eukaryota; kingdom Metazoa; phylum Chordata; class Actinopteri; order Syngnathiformes; family Syngnathidae; genus Hippocampus; species Hippocampus zosterae. Next base: position 35,575,674 of record NC_067451.1, read on the forward strand.
CCTATAGAGCCTTTCACAATCAGGCCCCTTCCTACCTTTCCGACATTCTTCACCCATACTCTCCTCCCCGCACCCTCCACTCCTCAAACGCAAACCACTTCGCCATCCCCATGACTAAGCAAAAAACCTGGGGGGACCGAGCCTTCTCTCACGCCACCCCCCCTCTCTGGAACTCCCCACCTCAACACATCCGGTACTGACCTCCCATCCTTCAAATCATTTCTCTAAACTCACCTGCTTCGCAACGTTTTAAACATATTTTGACCTTCGCTATTCATTTCATGCTTTGTTTTTTCTTTACTTCACATTTGTTTGTTTGAAAACGTGTGTGTATTTAGCTCTGAACGGTACTCTTAATTTTTGTTGCAAAGGGTCTTGCATATTTGGAACTGAGAGTCGCCGCTTGGAATTGAAATGGATTTACATGGGACAGAAGAAGTGAACTCTTATTTTCGTCAGCTTCTTGTTGACTTTGAAACTTAGCTTGTAGCCGACGTGTGCACATTTTGAGCATGACGTCTCTGATCCACTGGTGAAAGGACACTTTGATTCTCTCTTTTCATCTCAACCTGCTTCAAACAACAAAGTGTATGCAGAAAAGTGGTCAAGATTGCACAACTGTGTTTTGTGTTATGTTATGTGTTGTGTTTATTATTTTACTTTATATGTTACCTGTTTTGTTAAGCGCTTTGGTATGGCTGCAGCTGTTGTGAAAGTGCGATATGAATCAGGATGTATTGTATAGTATTGTACCGTGAAAAGCACTTTCAAATAAAATGCATTGTCATAAAACATCCACTTACCTTTGTCTCGAGCCAAACGTATACACTTGGCTGTCAAATACTGGATCTGACCATAATCTTCAAACCTCCTCATGGCCCGTCTTTTCGTTTAAATTCCCTCACCACCTTCCCATGATTCGACAGTTGGAAGCACCCCGTGAGGTCAACACCTAGCAGACCTCTCCTGTAGGAGTCTGAAAGAAGCACTGGAGCATGTTGATTTGGGGCACACCACGGTGTTAATCTGAATGAGCTGCTGAGAAAAGAGACGGGCGAGGCAGCTGGACATGTTTAGGCCCACTGCTTTAATTATTTTCAAGTAATACACCGACTTGAGAAGTGACTAATAACTAAGGTGTTCTGCAAATTTATAAAATGTTGGGGCATGTTGTGTCGAGCATGCAGGGTTTACAGTGAGTCAGCACCTTTCCATTGTCAAAGCATCAAATTAAAATCCACCCCTGAGGGAAATACAGCTGGCAGGTAATAATAACCCATCTTGAGTCTGACGCTAAATCAAACAAACCACTGGGTAGAGGGAACAATAGCTCCTCCTAACCTTACAGAGAAGTGGGTTGTGTTTTCATTTGAGAAAAATACATATGGTAACTACTGTACTGCAATTCAAGAGATGAGTCGTGCTTTATTTTTTTTCACCAGCAGAGGGAGCCAAAAGACAGATTAACAAAAAATATTCGTGTAACATTTACTATTTTAAAACTACTCCATTGAACTTGCAAGTTGGCACCCCACAACAACCTATGTTGACCTATTTCAAGATCTACCAAAATAATGTTGGGGGGGGGGGCTTCAGACTTGGGTGGGAATATGGTTGTAGTTGGATTTCTGACAAAAATATATATCACATTTTATTACTCAATGATTCAAAGTTCATACTTTGTCATTATGTTGTATTTTTGAATCATTTAAATATTTTTTAATTTCATATTCCTCCCAAAATACCCCCCAAAATCCAATTAACATATATATGACGTATATTGTGACTGAAGACGGAACAAATTTTTTTTCAGAACACAACATTGAAAAATCAACGACTGATTAAATGATGGAACGGATCAGAGAATTTCCCAAAATTGCATTTATTTATAAACAAAAACTTTCCATGCTGTGGCCGCCTACCGCCATAGAAGAATAGCATCGAACATGAGATGTTCTATTCAAGAAAATAAAATGAATGAGACAGGACTGCCAGTATGGGAGCAAACTGTTATTGACAGAAACAGAGAGAGGGCCCAAGCTACAGCTACGCAGCATACTCGGTCAGACTATTAAGATAACATTAACAGGAAATTCTTAGTGTTTTCTTTCAACTGCATTTTTTTTTTTTTTTTAAACATCATCACGATTGGGTACGTCTCGTTCAGCAAGTTTTTGACTGACTTAAAAGCATTCGTATTATGAAACAAATCACACAAATTATGTCAGTAGTTTTTCCAAAGAGCTGCCTTCATTCCAGTGCTTCTTAGTACAAACAATGCCGCCACTGAAGTGATAACAGAAAAAAATGCATCGTAGGAGTAGATGGGTGTCAGTTAGATTACTGATCATGAATGTTTTGTTTATTGTGTGTTTTCATCATGAGCACAAAACAACACAAAAACAACCTCTTGTGATATGGCACCACATTTTCGATGCCTACAAAAGCCTAGAGAGGAGAGCTGAGGGATAGAAAAAAAGTCACCATCTTGAAGAATGCAAATTTCATCTTTCAGTATCGGTACATTATTCATAAACTAGCATCAGATAGCTATAGTATCTTCAAGGGGACACGGTACGCACATGGACTTCGAATTTGTTTGTTATGCAGTCAGTTCTGTCTGTCCACCTATCAAGTGTGAAATTGTTAAATTAGCCTGTGACTGCTTTGCGCACGCACTACTCATCTGCAGTCTGAGTGTGGATTGGTGCACATCTCCTTCTCTGGAGGAAGTCTCAGACTTTCCAATTACGCCACACCAGTCAGAGGATAATGAGTGTAAGATTATGAGCAAAAAGTTGATCAAACCAATACTGGATATTATTGTGTACGTTTTGTATGGCAAAATATTTCATTTAGGTAATTTTGCAAGATATTTTGTAATTCCCAATCCTCCTTCTTCGTGTTTTCTAGACTATTGACTATGTGCCAGCAGTTGGCAAACCAGCAAAGAGGAAAATTACGGCATGCCACCAAGTGGACTGGAGTAAATGCACTCGGAATGACACAAAAATTAATTGACATTTTCACTGAGGTCTTCTGAGACATTGGGGTAGTGTTCTTTCCATAGTTTTCACAGCATCGCAAGCTGTCAGCGATAGCAGTTTGGCTCCATACACTCATATATCAAAACAGAAGTAAAATAAGATATCAGCCCCAAATTCCCCAAAATGAGAAGAAAAAAAAACTCACTTTATGTCAGTTCAATGTGAAGCAGGCCGAGATAAAACAAAAGCTATTGCACGGCTTCGGAGAGTCGCTAGGATAAATAATAATAACAACAAGGACCAGTTATAAGACCATCAATAATGATGCTAATAATAATAAGAAGAAGAATGATAATAATAATATTAACAATAATAAAAATGGTTCAGACCCCCTCACTTGGCTGGTTTACCACTGCTGCCAGCTAAAGTCGTCGTTAGATCCGAAGACGAGAAAGAAGCCCAGGATGGTTGCAAAAATGACGATATTGCCCGTCGAGACGAGCGCACACGCCCCCCAAGCAATCTGCAAACATAAGCAGCGATTCCACATGAATTCCAAATGCTTCGTTCGCTACTTCAAATATTCGTACAACTCTGGCGACTTACGACTTCAGCTCGCGCAAAGACGATGGGCAGGCCAAAAGCTGAGATGACGATGCCCGTCGTGAGGAATATGGCCAGCTCTTTACAGGCATTGCTGGCTGAGTCGGTGTCGTCCACGACCCGCCGCGAGATGCAGTATGGGAGGGGCGAGAGGATGTAGAAGAAGAGGAGGAACAGTGGCCAGTATTTGCTATGTGCAGAGAGAGATGAGAGGTGCGTTGCAACAGCTGATGTGGTGTCCAAGAAACAGAGGAATAATGGATCGAGGAGGAATGCCTCATACGCGATAAAAAGTAGTCACTCCAACTTGTATCACAGTGTAAATTTCCTGTCACCTGACAGTAACTCGACCCTAGTTAATACGGCCCAATATGGACATTTTCACTGAGGGGTGGACTCACCTTTTGTTGCCAACTGAACGGCAGATTTATTTCCCATTGTATGTTAGCGGGAGTGTTGGGCAAATTATTTTTTTTTTAAAGTCATTATAGTTACTAATTTCAATCCCAAAGCAGTGATTGAATAGGGAGCTGGAGTACTCCTTCAGAAATATAATACATTATAAGGGAATGTCATTATTATGTTTTGTTTTGTTTTTTTAACCATAAAATATGTCAAACAATTTCAATTTTTGGGCCTGTGACAGAGGAGAACAGCATTGACGTACACTTGATTTTACTTAATATTAATTGCACATTAAACCACAACTGGTAGACATACTGAAGCATGATAAAAGTTTCAATAATAAGTAATTAATGTAGTATATATATATATTTTTTTTTTAATTGGCATGGCTTCCTTACTCATACACAGGGAGGGCACATCCCAGCATGAGGAACATGAGACCGATGGCCCCTCCGAAGGACAGCGTGATGAGAGCTAGAAGACAGCAAGGACAATTCATTGGGGACACCTCACAACAAGTGAGTTAAGGAATTTGTATTTCATGTAGCGAGTCACAAAAGTGCTTCCTGTGGTTAAAACACAATCACAAAGACAATCAAGTCTTGTGGGAATGTCTGCCTGAACAAATGTGTTTTTACCTGCTTTTTAAATATATATATATATATATGTGGCAGCAAACCATGAGCACTTTTTTGCATACCAAAGAAACAAACAAGAGTTATAACATCGCCTGTATCAGGCTCAACAATTTAAAGGTAGATTCAAGGCAATAATTCTCCTTCCAATAAAATGTTGTATGCACCCCTAATAGTCTTAACACAGTATTTTGATTCACAATGTGTTGGTGGAATACAAATTAAAAAGAAAAATCCACACATTTTTCTCTCCCAATTTGGCTTGTACTGCCAGGTAATGTCACTGATCACCCATCTTCTGGATTTGGTCATGTGACATTCATAAGATGAGCCCTTCGGCACTGAGATGTCATTTTCAGTCGACAGCAAGTGGCAGTACAATGCAAATGGCAATCCCCTACATAGGATAAAAATTGATAGATTTTTCTGTTAAATGCATGTTCTGCAAACACAATATTAAGCAGAATACCATGTTTATACTAGTGGGGGCGCTGAGAACGGCTAAGAACATTTCTGAGTTGACTTCCTCTTTAACTTATCCTGACATCTGACTTTCTATCTTCCTGTTATGAATCTGGGGATCCCGATCCCCATCCCCCTCCCCTCCCCAACAAGAAGCAGAGCCCCGAGCCACATATCATGTGACTAATCAGCTGGTTTGACAATAATAAGCCAAACAATGCTACCAAGGCGTTTTAACATATAAAATGCCGCCGTTTTTCTGTTTTATTCCACATATTGGCGTCACCTAATTGGCACGTAATCGCCCAACTTTCGCTTTGGTTAGCCTTAGCCTATTAGCGATTGCTAAACGTCCCCCCAACAAGGCGACAACGTCACATGAGGTCAATGCCTCTAAGAGGTACAACACACAAGCTGATTCATTAATTGGAAAAAGACTGTGCTACCAGACACGACTGTGTTTTATTTTGAGATAGAGCTAATGACTATTGTCGGCCTTGTGGTGATACTTTTCCATTAGCTATCTTAGAAAATGCCAAACGCGTGCGTAAGGCTTGCGTCAAGCTAACAGAGCGGATGCCGTTTTTTTCTTCTTCCCCATTTGTAGCTTTGTCAATGATAAAGACGTAATTTTCCGTACCTTTAATCCCCGCCATCTCCCTGGACAAAGGATCGTCACACAACAGCCGGGCCAGATGACAACAACTCCTCCTCGCATCCGCTACAGAATGCGTCGGAACCTGGAGCATTTCGGTGTCGACCGAGATGCTTTCAAAGACTAGCACGAGTGTCGGAATAAAATTAACTGTTTGATTGCTCTCGATTACTCTAGAAAAGGCATGGTGGTGATTAGTTTACAACACATTACTAAATGAAAACGGCGTTTGGAGGGGGATTTGTTAATGTTGCGTTGTTAATGTCTGCAGCCAGTTAGGAATACGTCGTTGTTTTGATGAGAACTTTTGTGCTCTTAACCCGCTCTTGACATGTGTACACGAGCATAGCAATGTTGTCTTTTAAAAAATAAAAACAAAATCATATTTTAAAATGCAACTGTACTACAGTAATTGACAAAATACTTACATACAGGATCCCGAAAACCAGTAATAACATATAATATAATATAATATAATATAATAGAATAGAATAGAATAGAATAGAATAGAATAGAATAGAATAGAATAGAATAGAATAGAATAGAATAGAATAGAATAGAATAGAATAACAATATACATATTCGTGTTACGTCGACAACTTCGGGATGGAATTTTGTAAAAAAGAAAAAAAAACAAGGACTTCGTTGACATGTTCATCATAAACCCTCTACAGCAACGTGTATGGAGTATGGAATTTATTTATAACAATTATGATATAATCAAATATGATAATATTGGTTGACCGAAAGTTTCAACTCGTTTCGTGTTAATCCGGATGTACACGTTTCTACTTCCCACTGTCGCTCAGTAGTTGCACTCATCAAAGATGGCGAGCGCGGGGCCACCCACGGCCGCACTGTGGACCGAAGTGAACCGGTGCGGACAGAATGGAGATTACACGAGAGCCTTGAAAGCGCTTACAAAAAGTAGGTGGCCTTGCCGCGAGCGAAGAACATGTTGGCGACTTATGTCTTGAGTGTGTGCTAACTTGTCAGCGGTGCTCCGTGGCTAAGCTACGTTTAACTCCCCTGGCAGCTGTTAGCATGTGGCTATGCTACGGGCCCTAAATCAGCCAGATGTCACTTTTCGTTCGTTTTTGCTTTTATGTGCCCTTATATATATGAGTGTGTACTGTATATTTTTCAATAATTAAGTTGTAATATAATTTCCTTGTGTATTATGATAATGTTGCACTGCCTTCTCGTGGATTGTGACGTGTCGATTTCATGACAGTGGATTGATAAGATATCCTTCATTTGTCCCACACTGGGGAAATTTACAATATTTTATTTAATTAAATAAATTAAATAAAATTTAATATGATATTACTGTTCATTTTAAACAAATGGAACATTACCATTCTAATTCTCTCGAAACTGGGACTGTCCTTTGTTTCTGTGCTAATTAGGTTTAATTGTGTTGAGTGCTTTGAAGATTTGTATTTTTTTTCTCCTCCTTTCGGCAAAGTTTTGCAAGCAAACAGGGAAGATGTGACAGCCCTTCACTGTAAAATCGTGTGCCTTATCCAGAATGGCACCTTCAAGGAGGCTTTAAATGTCATGAACACACACAACAAGATCCTCGGCAGGTAAATCATGATCTCATGGAAAGACGTCACGTCTCTGCATTTATGCCGCACTCTCATTGGCAGATATATACCCAATACCTATGAAATGTTTATCTGTATTTGGAGAAGGCCTGATTAGAGTTGTGTCACGTTTACCATGCACCTTGGTTTGAAACTTCCCGTGTGTGCTTCTCTTCCTCCAGCGAGCTCGTGTTTGAGAAAGCATATTGCGAGTACCGTTTGAACAGAGTGGAGAGCTCTCTGAAGACCATCGAAAGTGCTCCCGCGCAGACGGACAAGCTGAAGGAGCTCTATGGTCAAGTGGTGAGGATTGTCGATTTGCTATTTAAAAATCAATCTGGTTTTATTTAGTATAGGTATAGAAACGTATTTGAATAGAGGTGTCCATCACTCATCAAATACTTCCAGTTACATCTCAGTTGATGTGATGCTGATAAAGTAGTTTTTAGGGTGCCAAGTGTTCTGTTTCTGAATGTTTAATGTGCACCAATATGACTGAATTTCAAACAAATATGGATGAAATTCAAGTATTGCCTGGCAGACAAGCAATTAGACGAAGGTGATTGCAGCGTGTTAAATGTATTAAACTATCATGAAAAGGGTCATACAGTGCTGAGCATTCAGGTGCTGTTATGTGGTTATGATCACCAATGCATTCTGAATTTTTCGGGGGGGGGGGGTGTTTGTCTTTGTGCAGTTGTACAGACTAGAGCGCTACGACGAGTGCAAGTCAGTCTACACTGATCTGATCAGGAACTCCCAGGACGAGTATGAAGAGGAGCGCAAGACCAACCTCGCGGCTGTTATGGCTGCCATGAGCCAGTGGGAGAAGGCGCCGTTGGTAAGTGTTGCTTCAATGAACAAAGCCACTCCTGTGATTTCATTTGCGATCTCAGAAAACCACACCTTTTGCCCCCCTTCATGTTGCAGGAAGATTTAGGCCTTCCCGAGTCAACGTACGAGCTGTGCTACAATGCCTCCTGCATGCTGATTGGCCAGGGTCAGCTGACTGAAGCGTTTAATACGCTTCAACAAGCTGAAGGTCAGACCTAGTCCCATTCCCAGTCCACTCTAATCCATTTTCCCCCAACCGTTTTATGAGCCTTGGCTCATATTTTACATCCCAGAAATCCTGTGTCACACCACTCCCCAAAAAATCTCAAAAACAGTGCATAGAGCAATCTGAATTATAATCTTGATGATTGAAATTAGATAATTTTCCACATCAGAATCGAATGATATTTCATGGAACACGAATGTGAGGGTGATTGGAATCTATAAACTGGTTTTAATTTTCTTGTATTTCAGAGCTTTGCCGGCTGTCATTGGCTGAAGATACGGTACGTTTGTATATCAGATTCACAAACTAGCCAGCATGACTTGTAGCGGTTCAGAAATCCATTGTCGTCTCCTGCAGGACATAACCGAGGAGGACATTGAGTCGGAGCTGGCCGTCATCCATTCTCAAATGGCGTATGTGATGCAGTTGCAAGGTCGGACAGACGAGGCGCTCCAGCTCTACAATCAGGTCATTAAGCTCAAGTAAGATGAATTTCTTTTCATTTACAAGCAGATGGCGTAAGCTTGTGTTGATGTCTGGTTTATTTTTTTGTCCATGAAACATTGATTCTTTTTCGTGTTTTAGGCCTTCAGATGTGGGCCTGCTGGCTGTGACAGCCAACAACATCATTACAATAAATAAGGTGGGTCAAGGCAGACATTATGAAAGCTGCAAATAGCAATAAAAGGGCTTTCTCATTTTTCTTCATTCATTGAAATAAAATGAAAGGCAAGAATTCAAAATTCCCACTCATGAAAGTACTCATCAACTCTTCCATAGGACCAAAACGTGTTTGACTCCAAGAAGAAAGTGAAGCTGACAAACGCAGAAGGGGTCGAATACAAACTGGCCAAAAAGCAGCTACGGACCATCGAATTCAACAAAGCCCTGCTGGCCATGTACACTAACCAGGTGATTTCAGAGAACCCCCAAGTGGACATCTGATATGCTTTGAAGCATTCATCACTTCTGTTTTTGCAATTAAAATTCTTCTTTCTACCTACATTCTTGCTATTGGAGGCTGTAAATTTCCCCAGTGTGGGACAAATAAATGATATCTTATCTTAAACAGGCTGACCAGTGCAGAAAGCTGTCCTCTGGTCTTCAAACTCAGAACCCGGGTCATCCGCGACCTGTCCTGATCCAGGTGGCTCAACTGTGCAGGGAGAAGCAGCACAGCAAAGCGGTCGAGTTGCTCCAGGTAGGATAGCTCTCGCATCACGGCCAAACTGGCTTCTATGACACACATGGAGCTAACTTGTGTCACCTCCACACCCGCACCACCTTCAGCAATTTTCAGATCAGCATCCGGAAAGCGCGTCAGGCATCAAACTGACAATGGCACAGCTCTATTTAGCTCAAGGTATGAGCATTTATCTTCTTGTTAGTTTGTCACCACTGCGCGCTGGTCCGTTTTTAAAAATTGATTTCTTTGGCATACCCAGGTCATGTCACAAAAGCCTGCGATGTCCTCAGGTCAATTGATGAGTTCAAGCATAAAGCGGGCATGGTAAGGGCGCATTGTTGAACAACAGCATTGTCACTTTTGCATTCTACCAAGGCTAGATTGACGAAGGTGCCAAAATGTCCACCTGAACTAAATGGTGCTATTGACTCCCTAGGTGTCTGCTCTGGTGTCCATGTACTCGCACGAAGAAGACATCGATGGCGCAATTGACGTTTTTCGACAAGCTATTCAGCACTACCAGTCCGTACAGGTTTGTTTCTTGTCACTTGGTTTAATTCCTTAGCTGCAGAAAAGGAGTGTAATTTGGTGACTGTAATTTTGAATGTTTGCCCGTCACTCTGTCCTCCTGTTAATACTTCACAGCCAGGATCCACGGCACACTTGGCTCTGGTGCGCGAAGCTGCCAATTTCAAACTGAAGTACGGCCGTAAAAAGGAAGCCATTAGTGATCTGGAGCAGCTGTGGAAGTGAGTTGACTCAGTGTAGGGACAAACACTGGCTATCAGGCATGTTTTACGAAAAGGTACCCCATATTGGATCGTGACTACTTTAAGGTTCAGCGGAAAGGTTTTACCATGTTTTAGACATGATAAACTATATAGTTGAACTTCAATTCTTATTTACAGCTGTGTAACTCCAACACCCAGTTATATTGTGGCACTCAAATGTGCCAAATGATTCCGTTTTGTGCCCCTACGATGCATTACATTTGTAGTTTTACTCTTGGCAGGAGTCCCTGTCTGTAAGCATAGCTCATCATTTGATTTTTAACCATTTCTGTTTGGAACACCAATTGTGGCGTCAACATGAGCCATAAATATGGTAGTTTCTTAGATATGGCAGTGTTACGTCCTACAAGGTCTTAAATGAGTCATGGTGTCTTGTGAAGCATGCAATGCCAAATTCATTACCACAACTGAAAACAAAGTTTAAAAAAAAAATTGACACACAACAGACGGCGGATTTTTATCTTGGGTTACATATGTTCATAAAATGTTCTTTCTTCAAACAGGCAAAACCCGAAGGACATTCACACACTGGCGCAACTCATCTCCGCCTACTCTCTGGTGGACACGGACAAAGCCAAATCGCATCCTTTTTAAAAGCAAATCACATTTTCTCTCTTAGTTTCCCGAGCATGTCTTACAAGTCGAAGTTTGAAAGCTTTTGCGTTTTCCTCAAAGTTCCCTTCCAGCCTGAGCAAGCACCTCCCTTCAGCGGATACCATGTCCTTCAAGGTGGACGTTGATGAGCTGGAGAACTCACACGGAGCCACGTACGTCAGGAAAAAGGCAGCCAAAGTGGCAGGAGAAAATCTTCCTAAAGAAGAAGGGTAAGACTTTATTCTTATCCCTTTATTTTATTTTTTTAACATGCTGGTTTTAAATGTCATCTCGGATCACTTTATTGTAAGCCCGTCTTTTATTAACCATAAACATAAATGGCTTACCAAATGCTGAGCAAAATGGTACGTGTGGTGAAGACTCCATCATTTCTCACGACCTGAGCTGCACCGACAAACACACAAATGTTCAGTCACAGTCGCGATGATGTATCACTTTAACTTGACACTAATTAGTACATAACAATAGGTGAAGTCTTTGGTGCCAGCTTGTGGAATATTGACATTTTGAAATGAGATCTTGAGGGAAATAGCTTGAAGGTCGGTGAATACAAATACATATCGGTGATTTTTTAAAAAAATCTTCCTGAGCTGCTCCATATGTAAAGTGTCTTCAGACAACTTCTGTTGAGATTTGACATCATCAAAGTTGAATTCATAATTTATGGGTACCTTTTTTGTCTTTTTCCAGACAAGGTGATATTAAAAAGAAGAAGAAGAAAAAAAAGGGTAGGTTTTGATCACTGGTTGATCAACCGTTTTGGCCTGACTGGAGGTCCTAAGTGTCCGCCTCTTCCCCCCCCTCCAGGTAAACTACCGAAGAACTGTGACCCCAAAGCCACCCCTGACCCAGAGAGATGGCTGCCTATGAGGGAACGCTCCTATTACCGCGGAAAGAAGAAGGGGAAGAAGAAGGAGCAGATCGGGAAAGGCACGCAGGGGGCCACGGCAGGGGCCTCGTCAGAGCTGTGAGTAACTGAAACAATAATTGAATTCGCCCCATTACAAAGAGGGGAAAAATATCGCAGCAAAATCTCTGCTCCGAAGACTGTATGGCTGGAGTGAATATTACTGCCATCGCACGAACCACTCCAAGAAGGAAAAAAAAGACCCAAAAATGCAGTTGAAGCACATCTTGTTGGTTTCGTTTCAAAACTAATGAGATAAGAATTCAGTCCACATCCCACTATTTATGGTCTTTATTGCAGTAAATGAATGAGCATACTTTGGTTGTCTTCCTCCCCCTGTGCTAGGGATGCCAGCAAGACCGTCAGCAGTCCACCGACGTCCCCTCGACCGGGATCGGCATCCGGCTCGGCCCCCACCAACGTAGTCCCTCCGCGACAGCAGAAACCCGCGTCCTCTGGGGCCACGCGCAAGAAGGCACCACAGAAGAAGAAAAAGAGCGGTAAAGGAGGATGGTAGCCTTGGAAGAAAAGGACCATTCAATTCATATCCCTCCCCATTCTTGGGTCCTGCTTTTTCGTTTTAATTGACAGACAAAACCTCCAACTTCCCTCCACTTTTTGTCTTATTTTTAACATACAGGACACGGCACAAAGACTCTAAAAGAAATGAAAGTGTACATCTCCATGAGCGTTCCTTTTATTGTTTTGTCTTGGGAGTTTCTGACGTTGCAAGACATTTGTTGTGTTCAAAAAAATGAAACGCATTTTAATTAAAAAGTACAAAATGAACTGTACTACGATTGTGTTTCTGGCAATAGTTTGTTTTTCAACCCCGTCACTGCCTTCAACCACTTCAAAGTTCCGATAGATAATTGGGTCAAATTTAAGTATAACACTCAGAATAATTAGGATAGGATTGAAAAAGGTCATCATCAATAGTTCCTCAGGACAATCTTAGAGACAAGAATCGACATTTGCTGACTGGTGGTGGTGGGAAAATGCTCAAATTCAGATAAATTTTGGATACGTCGACACAGCTTCAGAATTTAACGTCATAATTACTTTGTTGCGCGGCCCAACTGTGTTCATCACATACACGAGGATTTGCCGTCATGCAGAAATATTGAACAGGTTCCATATATTACATATTATGACTAATATTGAGAGTATAATTTTTTCTTCCCAAATATGAAAAATTATCAGGAAAATAAAGGACTTCTCTCAGATAAACTGTTCTGGTGATTTTACATAGCTACATTATATATATATATATATATATATATATATATATATATATATACACACACACACGCACACATTTTCCAACCTACCCCGGTTGTCTTGAGGCAGTATTCTGGGGTATACCCTGAACTGGTTGCCAGCGAATCGCACGGCACACTCAGATGAACAACCTTTTTTTCTTTTTTACCATCAACCATCCACTCTCACCCCTTGGGGCAATTTAGAGTGTTCCATTAAACTGCCACGCATGTTTTTGGAGTGGGGGGCTGGAGTACCCAGAGAAAACCGACACAAGCACGAGCAGAACATGCAAACTCCACACAGGAAGGCCGCAGTCGGAATCATACCCTGTACCTCTGCACTGTGGGGCTGACCATATACATTTATATAGATAGATCTTTAGTTTCTTTGGATTTTTTTTCAGGTTGTCCCAAACGTGTTGGGAACGCTGGTTCCTTGAGAGACACATCCTGCCTGTTTTAGATTCCCCCCTACTCCAACGCACTTGATTCAATTGTTCATGTTCGTTTCAGGGCTTCTACAGAGCTTGCTGATGAGCTGATCATTTGAATCAGGTGTGTTGAAGTAGAGAGAGAGATCTAAAACAGGCAAGACCCGGCTGTGGCGAATTGCATAAAAGTCTATCGGGACGCCTCGCTTGGACACACATCTCCACACTATTTGGTCCAGGATGCCTCGCATGCCTCCCAAATATGCCGACAACTTCTACGAGCCTCTCACAGAGGACGTGGAAACTTTCCTCGGCCGCTTCCAGCATATCGATTCGGTCCGCTTGGAGCGCTTCACGGCCCTGTGGAGGGACGCCCGCTTCTCGGACGTCTTCCTGGGCATCCCCAGCATGAGCGAGATGAGGCGCTTCTGCCGCGTGGCCATGGCCACGGCCGTCAAGTACTTCCTGCCGCCTTACTGCTACCAGGTGCGGGTCGGCGGTCTGTACTTGATGTTCGCCTTCTACCACACGCAGCTCGCCACCCCACCGGTGAGGGTCCGCCTGCCTCTCCGAGACTGGGACGACGTGCAGAAGTTCTTACAGGACTCCATCGCCTGCAGACACCTGGACGTGATTTACGTTTACCGGAAGCTGGTTTCTGTCAAGGCGATGGAATACACGGCCATGCCGCATTTGCTCGTTTTCCAGCGGCCGAAGAAAGCCAAAGAGCAGAGGGCGTGCGCCGGAATGCTGGCTCGGGTCACCGCGGTGCAGGAGCTGCTAACCGAGGACTACCTGGAGGAGGTCGCCAACGTCCAGAACCACTACCACAAGATCAAAAGCCAGCTGGTGGAGGTGCGTACGACTACTTCTACAACGGTGGCCGAGACGTAGCGTGCAAAAGTCCGGTATAAAACTAGTGCTCAAGCATTTCAGCATTTGAATTAATTTTCATTCGTTTCCTTTTACAGGAAAAAACTAGATGAAGAAAAATAGTGGCCTTAAATTATATAAAAAGGCGCGATTTTCAAACAGTTGGAGGCAAGGTTATTATCGTTGAAGAAAAGGAAAATAACTTAACCTAAAAGTGGAAAACAATTTTCATTCACGAAATGAATTAAAATGTTTTTAAAGAACAGGAAAACGAACATCGGCTGTACACAATACTTAATGACATTGTTTTTCATTTGCCCTCCACCAGTACCCCATATAATACAGTGTACTGTACTGTATACATAGCCAGAGAGAGAGATGTCTGTAGAGCTCTCACTCTCTCTCTCTGAGATCTATATAGATATTGCCATTTCTAATCCGTTTATCCTCGCGAGGGTCACGGGCATAATGAAGCCTAATAGCCTATCCCAGCTGTCTTTGGCCAGTAGGCAGGGGTACACCCTGATCCGGTTGGCAGCCAATCGCAGCACAGCACACAAACAACAACACACACGCTCACACCTAGGGACGATTGGTGGAAATGGTTCAATGATTTTCTTGTTTACGATGATACTAGTGCAACGTGTTATACCGGAGACAAATTCCTTGTGTGTTCTACATACTTGGCCAATAAAGATGATTCTGAGATTCTGAGATTGAGTGTTCAATCTACATATTGTCTATAGTTTTGGAATATGGGAGGAGACCGGAGCACCTGGAGAAAACCCATGCAGGCACGGGGAGAACGTGCGAACTCCACACAGGAATTCGGCTGTAGCTGGAATCAAACCCTGCACCTCTACATTGTGAGGGGGACGTGTTAACCAGTCGCTCACCATGCGGCCTATATATCTATACATGTATAATGCAAGTTTCTTGACCCCTACGACTGCTTGCTGAACCGGCCATCAGGATGATTTCAATTCATTGCTATTTATTCAAATTAATTCTCAAGGGTTGTCTGAAATATAAAGAAATGTTAGAAGCATACATGTATGGAGACTCACTGTGTGTGTACACAGTATAAACAAAAAAAAACGAACAACTGGTCTGAAACGGAGTTAAAAATAACAGAATTTTTAAAAAAAACAGGCAAAACGAAATAAAACTGACGATAACGAAAAATCAATTTTCACCTGGTATGGTGTTACTAGTCCTCCCTCTTGAACTTAAAATAGTTTTTAGCCCATATTAATACAATTTATTCACATACACTATCCACTGTTCGAAATGTATCCGAATATTCTCGTTTTCAAATTGCATTCTAGAATCCACTGCCTCTTAATTATGAATCAATTTAAAGGATTATTATTCCAGCTGGAACATATTTGCGTTATTTTTCTGATGCAACATCATGACACTAAAGCCCTGAAAGTAGTACAGTGTGTCAAGGAAAGCTATTAAAGTGATATTGTACATCTGGACTGGAAGACTTTGTTTGTGAGAAAGGTGCTACATTTAGTCTGGGTTTTTAGTGGACGTTCCGGAAATTTTTCGCCTGAGTCTTCTGGTGCATTGTTTTCTTTTTTGGGTTGTCGTCCCCCCCCCCCCGAAATGAACACATCTGGAAGCCATTTATTTTTAAGGGTCAAGTTGCAAAATCAGTTTGGTGTATTAGGTTTTGGCGATCATGGCTTATGGTAAATTTACAGTTCAAACTACTGATATGGGCAATTCTAATGACATTGACAATATATCCAACATGTATGAAACATGCTGCCCTGTAGAAAAAAAAACAAGTATTTTGTGGGACTAAAACAGTAATTTAAGTGTGAACAACTTAAAAATATAATTGATTGACATTTATGGCAACGTGAGCACAACAAAGCAATCAAGGCAATTTGTTCAGTTTTTACTTGCAATGGACAGTTAGTTTTGTAAACTGTTGTTTCTTTGAAAATATGAGAGCACCAATTTTCACATCAGCAAAACTTAAAACGTTTTGTTGAATTGCCCAACTTCAAATGTTACCAGTTTGTTCCCTTGAAATTACTTCACTCAACTTATATATTGTTTTATGTTTGGTCAACAACAGTTGACCAAACATAATCTACAATTGTACAATGTTGGAATTGTGATTGTCCTTGGCCGTTGTACTGCAGGTCAGCCTCCAGGCCACGGTGACCCATGCCGACTTTGCCTTGCGCCTTCAAGACGCTTCAGGCGAGTTCCTCAAATGGCAGCAAAAAACCTTGAACCAAACAAAAGACACCCGCGAGGATGAGGACAAGCCCACCGAGCAGGAGGAACGCCACAGTCGGGTTGCCCTGCTGGCCTCCATCAAGAAGAGGGGCTACAGGCGAAGTCAGGGGGGCTCCAAGTATCAGAGGCACAGCCAGGAGGAGGAGGAGGAGGAGGAGGCGGTGCCGGCTGCGGCTGCGGAGGATTCATCCAGCTCGGCGCTTGAGCTGCAGGGTCCTGACAAGAATAACAAGGCCCTGTCGCTGAGGGCCCGCACGTGGAAGGCTCTTGGGAAAAACTTGGACAAGTCAGAGTTGCAGACGTGGCTCCTCAGCGCCCCGGACCAGGAGAGGGTGCCATTGAGACGGAAGAACCGCCAGGGGCGCTACAATCAATAGGAGGGTCATGTGCGCTTTTTTTGCTCACGTTTGTTGTATTATTTGAGTAAGAATTAAAATTGGTTTATATTTAGATATGCCTACAATGTGTATTGACGTTGGGACTTGCACATCCTCTTCCGTCTCTTTAATATTGACGTTGCAGTTCGAGAGGTGTCTTGCCAGAGAAGAACAAAGGAATCGGTAATTGTTGGGGTCTATTTTTTTTCCATCTGCAGTACACCAAAGGCACTGGTAAAGAATGGGAATCTGGAGGGCCAGGAGATCTTTTCATGCTTTTAAATATTCTCTTTATTCCGTTCAAATTATTGTAGACGTGAAAAATACATCTTTTCGTTTGACTTTAAGGAAAACCAAAAAAGAAGAATGTTAAACTTTTAATTCCTTAAAAAAAACACCTTTACATTTTGAATTAGAATGTTATTTCTAAAAAAAATCAATTGCTAATTATAATATGAAACCAGATACAAAAATATCACAAGAATAGAATTATTCATCCATCTATGTTCCAATCCGCTTATCCTCGCGGGGGGCCTATCCCAGCTGTCTTTGGGGAGTAGGCGGGGGACACCCTGAACTGGTTGCCAGCCAATCGCAGGGCACGCAGAGACGAACAACCATCCATGCTCACACTCACACCGAGGGACGATTGGAGTGTTCCATTAACCTGCCATGCATGTTTTTGGAATGTGGGAGAAAATTGGGGTACCCACGCAGGCCCAAGGAGAAAATGCAAACTGCACACAGGGAGGCTGGAGATAGAAGAGTTGAGCAAATAAAATCTTTTGAGCAAAGGAAACCAATTGATATTGATGGAAATTATTCTTCTGTTTATTTTAAAATCACATTATTTTTTTAATGTAGATTTGTTAAAAAGCAAAATCCTGTAGAGAATGAAAAATGTTATATTCTGGCCGTATAACATTGTGTATTGGTTATTTAAAGCCAGAAATGGAAATAGATGAGATAAATACGGGACGGGGACATTTTTAAATATTTTGTTAAAATGTTTTACACTCTTTAAATGGTTTGTGATTGAAGAATCAACCAATTCTTATGACATACAATACAATACATGCTGATTTATATAGCGCTTTCACAACAGCGGCAGCTGTAAAAAGCGCTTAACAAAACCGTTAACATAAAGTAATAAACACAACATATAACATAAAACACGGACAGTCGTGCAGTCCTAACCACTTTTCCGTCAGACATGTAACATTACTGTCGTTTTGGCAGCGGAGACTGATATATATATATATATATATATATATATATTATATATTATATATGGAGAGAGAGAGAGAGATTGACGGCTCCCCCACCTCTACAATAGATAGATAGATAGACATCTGCCGCCTGACAATTCTTCGTGGAAAGTCGTGCATGAATGATCAGGAGGTAGCAACTAACTACAGTATATTGTAGAGCAGTTTTTTAAATAACCAGTAATGATCAAGGGAAAAGAGAGGGGGCGGGGGGGGGGGGGGGTGACAGAAAAATAGAGAGAGAGCGAGAGAGAGAGCGCTGCAGCCAGCCAGCCAGTCAGTCGGACGCCAAGCACCCTCAGGTTCAACCATTGCGTGACCGCTCCACATGCTGCTCGACTCCCGGTGGGCTTCTCCTTCCGCGGACCCCTCGGACACTCGGATTCAAAGTAGAGGAGCTATGAACGGATTTGTCGTCTGTGAGGATCGCACACAGGTGACATAACGTTCCAGCGGCACCCAGAACCTCATTTCGGGGCACCCGAGTGCTGGATGAGGGGGGAGCTAAATCCGTTTCATTGATGTCACCCCACTTCTGACGACACCGTCAAAAGAGATTTGCACGGCTTCAAACGCGTATCACTCGTGACATCTCCGGATGCAGCTTGGTTGTCCCTTTGTCAGGTCAGAGTTGTTTTCGTCATTTCATTCACTTTCTCCTGTCGTGTTTGTGCACCGCTTTGCTTTCGGCTTGACTACCGCTCCCGTGCGCGAGTGCGAGCGCGCGTGTACGCGCAACAGTGTGGGTTATTCACAGTGCTGCTATGCAGACTGGCTGGAGCCACGCTCAGACCGTCACGGCTTCACTGTAGCTTGAGTGTGTGACTTTGTGCGCTCGCCCGGACTGCTTTCCCAGAGAGAAACAAAAAGAACGGGCGCCCCGCGTCGAGGAAGCAAAGCTTATCTCTCTCTGTCTTGCTTCGCGCCGCTATCGCCGGGGACGACTCGTCTGGAATCGCGTGTGTTTCGCAGCTTTGTGAGCGAGGATGTTGCTATGCAGACAGAGTGGAGCCACGCGAAACCTGCTGGTAAAGTTCAAGTAACACATGACAGCGCGGCCGCTGTCAGCGCGGCGCGGCGGTGGGTTTTAAACAAATCACAGTCTCGCTTTGATTCTTTTATGGAAATCTATGGTCATATTTGATTTGATTTGATTTTGATTTGGGTGACTGCTTTGATTGACTGAAAAATGAAGGACCCTCATCCACTGACCAATAACTGGATCCAATCCCCCTGCAAAGACTCAGTGATTACGCCTATGCAAAGCTCTCACAAGAAGTTCAAAAGAAAATCTCGTGAGCCGAAAAAACTTTTCAGTGGGTTTGAACCCGACAGGATGAAAGCATACACGCTGGACGCATCGGAAGGGGACTTGCTGGAGGACGCTCACGTGAAGCCTTGCGACGTCAACGGGTTGGCTCCGCTCCACAGACACCTCACGGTGTCACGTGAGACCAACGCCGCCGGGGTGGTTTCGGGAGTGCCCGGCATCACGGTCGCACCGCCGCCGCAGAGCGGCGCTCTGGACATGAGGATCGGGAGCGCCATCGCTTCCAAACTTTCTCAGTTACCCACCTCTCCGTTCGCCAATCCAGAGATCATCCACTGGCCCGCGGCCATATCTCAGCCCCTCTCAAGCAGATTCAAACCAGGAACCCGCGCCACCTTCCCCGTGGTGACGTCGTCCGGCGACATTCGCAGCCTTTCACCCAACCCCCCGACCTTCTCCACGGAACCATCAATGTCGGGCCAAACTACGGCTCGGCCCGTCTCTCAAACGTCTCTGAACTCTCAAGGCCACGAGCACGGAGAGCTTCAGGGTCACTCTCCCAAGGTACAATCAAAATGTTACTGTACTTATCACTAGCAGATCTGAAGTGATATATTTTCACCCCACCCCCACCCCCCTTGTCGCTAGGAGTCTTCAAGGAAGCGGATGGGAACGAGTGCAGACGGAGCCGGACGTCTGCCGGAGGTCAAAGCCATTCAGCAGACAAGGAGGCTCCTAGCAAACGCCCGTGAGAGAACCCGGGTCCACACCATCAGTGCGGCCTTCGAGGCCTTGAGGAAACAGGTGAGAACACAGATGTATTCTTTTCAAAATGACTCACTCTGAAACCATTTTACACAGGATCATTTTTGACCTGAGCTTTGTTCTTCTCTATGGTCACGATTGTGACTGGGATGATCCAAGTTTGTTTTCCTGAGCGTTACATATCGGATTTGCTCACGTACATGAAGCAAAGTATGAGTGAGTTGAGGTTTTTTTTACAGAGCCACTAAGCCAGGGTTCCCCAAACTTTTTCCTGTGAGGGCCACATAACTTTTCCCTTCTCTGGTGTCAGTTTGTAACATCAACGATCATAGGGGAGCTTAAAAAATGTATTGTTTCCCAGAAAGCCACACATAACCAAAGAACCCTTTCCAGGTTCTTTACAGAAAAAAAGTCAGGAAACAAATAATAACACTATTAATGAAATAAATAACAACTAAATAACCCTCTCCGAGTTCTTCACAGAAAAAAACAGGAAATAAATAATAACTAAACAACTCTCTCTCTTTATAGCCCCTTGAAATACACAAAAAAAGGGTTCTGCCATGTACGAGAACGCCACCTATCTTGTCTTGTTTATGTCTGCTACCGTCTTGTTCACGTGTTCTACTAATTGATCTGAGACACAACTAAAACACTGAAACATTCTATGGTGTGTAAATAACTTTGTGACCTTGTTTTAACCCTATTTGCGTCATGTGTCATTTTTGCCCCGAAGACCATCTTTGTACTTCTTTTTTTTACAGCTTCCGTGGAAATGTGAATAAAAACATTTCAATTTTTCTGCAGTTGGGGACAATCTAGGAAAAGTCATAACATTTTAGGGAGGTTTTTGGAGCGTTTTTAACACAGTGACGGGTCATTTTGACCCGAGGACAACAGGAGGGTTAGAGGGCCGGGTCAAATGTGTGTAGTAGTTTGGGGACCCCTGCACTAAGCAGTGCCGCAGTGTTTTAGATGAGCAGTATACAGTGTACTTGATTGCTCGATTATGGACTGTGTGGGGCGAGTTTATTTTTGTTTCGTGACACTAAATGTGTAAAAATTTAGCGGCTCGGGTTAGAATCCGACAGCTGCGCCTTTGCACATGTCCCGATTGCGTTCGTATGTACTGCTCTGACTGCAGCCGGGAAGGAGTCTTGAGTCTCCAAAAGCCCCAGAAAAAAATGATACCTTTGCGATTAGTCGCTTTCTGGAAAAATACTCACCACTGTATACTTGTCAAATATATATCGCGGAAAAATATGTCGACCACACATCTTGCATGAGGTTGCACCGCCACGCTTAAAAAGAAAAAGAAGCTGCTTTCATCAGGGAATGACTTAAAACCTTGTCGAGGTGTGCGTGAGCCTTGTAAGAAATGCAGATCTTGATAAAGGCAATAAATCTTGCAAACATGAGTCGTGCAAATAATGGCTACCTTTTATTGGACAATGTGAGCAGCCAACATTCCATTAAAAAAAAAAGAAAAATTGGACACGTTTGGAAGGGGAAATAGAGACAGTATATCATAATAAGCGTTATTCATACTCGCTTAGGTTTGTGTTATGCTGCCCGGTTGTTGCCGAAGGTAGCCCACGAGCATCCTAAACTTGTGAATGACATCCTGTTTTCCTCTGGCACAATTTCATTGCAGGTGCCTTGCTACTCTTATGGGCAGAAGCTATCCAAGTTAGCGATATTACGGATAGCGTGCAACTACATCCTGTCCCTGGCTCAGTTGGCCGAGCTGGACTACAGTCCCGACCGCGGCAGTCAAAGCTTCTCTCAGTGTGTGGAGCAGTGCACTAGGACCCTGCAGGCTGAGGGTCGCAGCAAGAAGAGGAAGGTGAGCCTTTATGCTCACTGTTTGCCTGAGTCTCACGTCCCAAAAATTCTATCTTGGCCTTACTCACTTGATACATTTTAATGGCCGTGGCCTCATGACGAGAGGATCAACGCTGTGCTACACACAAACTGGCAACCTTGTTGGTTTTTTTTTTCTGACCGAAGGTAACGTAGTGTCTTAGTCTGATTATTTTGGAAGAATATTGTCAGGTTTCATCATAATATTGATCTATTATGAGAACGGACGAAACCCTTGACTCACTGGCCGGACCTCAGCCCAACAATTTGCGCTCCGGCCTGTTGTCTTCCTGTCCAGGTTTGCAGAATTCCAACCATCATGCTGACTCAGTGGCCTTCTTGTCATTTCACTTGTTTTCATTAACAGTGGAACCTCTTGGGTAACAGTGGATCAAAATGATCCAGGGTCAACCTCTTGTCATCATGAAACCACTATACAAACCCAAATTGCAATGGCGTTGGGAAGTTGTGTTCAAATCATGTTCAACCTCTATTTAATTGAATACACTACCAAGACCAAAGACTCTTCCTACTCAGGAAACTGAGGTCTTTTGGGGTTCAGGGGTTGCTCCTTAAGACTTTCTATAACTCGGTGGTGGCCTCGGCCATCCTTTATAGCATTGTCTGCTGGTCAGGCAGCATCTCGGCCAGGGACAGAAAGAGACTGGAGCGACTGGTCAGGAGGGCCAGCTCTGTCCTGGGCTGCTTCCTGGAGGAGGTGGGCAACAGGAGGATGCTAACTAAGCTAAAAGCTATGATGGACAGTCCATCCCACCCCCTCCAGCCCGCCCTGACAGCACTTGGTAGCTCCTTCAGCCAGAGACTTTTACACCCGCGCGTCAAGAAGGAGAGATGCCGACGCTCATTCCTACCGACTGTTGTCAGGCTGATGAATAAAAATAACAACAATAATAATAATTAAATATTTTGAAAAACAATTGTAAATAGCACTGCGACATTATCCATATTTGTATTTATATTGCACTTAATTGAACGGTGTTTGTTTGTTTTTTCTTCTTTCTTCTGTCTACCCATATTCTTGCTGCTGGAGGCTGTAAATTTCCCCAGTGTGGGACAAATAAAGGATATCTTAAGACAAAATATTTAATGTTCAAACTGACACACCTTATTGTTTTTAGCAAATAATCCTTAACTCTGAATTTGACAGCCACAACACAATACTTAAGTGCTGGCATAGGTGGCAAAAATGAGAAAGTTGAGGAATGCTCATCAAAAACCGGTTACACAGGTGAACAGGCTAACCGGTAACAAGTGGCTGCCATGAGTGGCTAATAAAGGGAGCTTCCCCAAATTGCTCAATCATTCACAAGCAAAGATTGGGCGAGGGTCACCTCTTTGTGAACAACTGCGTGAGAAAATAGTCAAATAGTTTATATATACCTCAATGTACAAGTGCAAGACATTTAGGGATTTCAATCGCTACGATCAAAAATATCATCAAAAAGTTTCGAAAATCTAAAGAAATTGCTGCGCGCAGGGCTGAAAACCCAACAATCAATGCCTGTGACCTTCGATCTCTCAGGCGGCACTCCATCAAAAACCGACACCGGTGTGTCAAGGATATCACCACATGGGCTCGGGCAGAAAACCAATGTCATAAGATAATGGGTAACTTAACGCATATTTGAAGGCACCATTCATGCTGAAACGTACATACCGATTTTGGAGAAACATATGCGGCCATCCAAGCAATTTCTGGTGCCTCCCAAATCCCAATTCTTGCTTGACGCTGTACATCAAGCAAGAATGGGAAACAAAACTTCAACAATTAGCGCCCTCAGTACCCAAACGTTTATTAAAAGAAAAGGTGATGGAATAGAGTGGTAAACATGACTCTGTCCCAGATTTTTTGGAACGTGTTGCAGCCGTAAAGTTCTAAATGAATGATTATTTGCAAAGAAATATTTTTTTTAAACATATATCAGTCTGAGCATTAAATCTCCCGTCTTTGTAGTGTATTCAATTAAAGAGAGGTTGAACAGGATATGCAATTCATTTTATTCTGTTTTTCTTGATTGTTTAGCACAACCTCCCAACTTCATTGGAATCGGGTTGTCAAACATTTAAAGAGCACTCAGAGTTTGACACAAAAACTCGTCTCGCCATTAATTATTGTAATCGCGGAACAGTGGTTAGCACATCGGCCTTACAGCGCAGAGGTGCAGGGTTTGATTCCGGCTCTAGCCTTCCTGTGTGGAGTTTGCATGTTCTCCCCGGGCCTGCGTGGGTTTTCTCCGGGTGCTCCGGTTTCCTCCCACATTCCAAAAACATGCATGACAAGATAATGGAACACACTAAATTGTCTCTAGGTGTGGGTGTGAGTGCAGGTGGTTGTTCATCTCTGTCTGCCTTGCGATTGGCTGGCAAACGGTTTAGGGTGTCCCCCGCCGACTGCCCGAAGACGGCTGGGATAGCCTCCAGCAGCTCCCCCTACCCTCCCGCGACCCATGTGAGGATAAATGGATTAGAAAATGGATGGATAGATAATTATTGGAACACATTACTAGACTGACAACTTGTATTTTTTCATCTGTATTATTTATTTATATATTAGGGCGTTTATTTATTTTATTACTTTGACATAACTTTCTTCAGTTTTTGGCAAAGACAAATCACACCGTTTTTGCCATCAACTTTCACTTAAGGAAATCGGGAGGGAGTTTTGCCATAAACGGCGGTAACTGTATTTGTACTATTTTAAGTAACATCTTTCACTGTTAAACAAGCAGCGTTGTGAAATCTACTTAGCAAATGTAGTGAGCTCGGTGACATGATATTCTGCATTAAATGTAGCAAGCTAAGATAGCAGCTAAACTAAACCAAAGCTACTTGATTTGGGTGGACCTTCTAAAATAAAATGAACATTTAAAAATGAAAACGGAGTTCTAAAATCTTTGGATGATCAGGCTTCTTCTTTGGAACCGTACAGAAAATAAGCCATCATAATGATTTTGAGTAACGTAACCCAGACTTAGACTTCTATCTTATTGTCATGTCATTTGTCATCCTGCTTCCTGTCCCTTACTCACAAACATATGCGTACAGTTTTCTTGTATTGAGGCCGAACGCATCTTTAACTAGCTCGGGCTGGCGATTGTGTTAGTTTCTGGATGAATCGAGTTGTTTGTCCGCCATGTTGGAGGTGGAGATCAGAATGAGAACCTGGGCTTGAAAAAGAAAGCCCGAAATAGTAACTTATGTTTGTTTTCGTTTGGTAGTCATCACTTAATATCCTTACGTGGACAAGCTCTAAGAGAAACTTTGGAAGCAGTGACAAAGACCTGACAACACTGTGGCCCTCTTGAACAACTACAACAACTATGCCATTCAAACATCTCCCTCAGTAAAAGTGTGTGCCAAGACGCAAAAATAAGGGTCCTGACCTAGAACACTTGACAGGTTTGCTTGCTTTGACTTTGCCTCACATTAGCTTCAAGGCTAGATAGCGTACAGCATGCTGGGGAGTCAAAGAACACAACATTTCTGGCACGTTTGTCCCTTTAAAATAATGAGACCGTACTAATTAGCCGATCTATTTTATAAATCTGAAGTCCTTGGAATAATGAACTAAATTGTAGACATTGTAGAGTAAGTAACATGTTTTGTATCATTGCAAAGCAGTCAGGTTTACCTTCAACACAGCGTTGAGAACAAACACAGATGTATGGACTGGCTATCTGGTTGGAGTGAGATTAGCTCCGCTGATTTTCGATTGCCCCAATCGCTGTCTTCTCCTTGGCAAATGTTCTGTCTTCTTGCACAGTTTGGTGCCCACACAGATTGGTAATTCACTGTATTAATTAAAAATGGATTATATAATCCAACTTTAATAATACCTAGATTCTACTCATATCCACTATCCAATCACGAAACCCCTTTTGTTTATCATGTAGTAGAACTGTAGCATCAAGTTTCGCATTTTATTCCTTAAGATGAAAACTCTGGAAGGGCTTTCCCCCCTGCTAGCAGGCTGTCTCTCGATGTGCTTGCCAGTGTGTGCGCACGAGCACATGTGTGTGTGTGTGCGTGTGTGTGTGCATTCTCAAAGTCCCAGACACCAGATGTTTAGAGTGGAAGGGAAGTGGAGCTGGCGCCACGAAGGGCAGAGGGCAGTGAAAAGGCACGCGAACTGAAACCACACACACACACACACACACACACACACACACACACACACACACACACACACACACGCAAACACACACAAACACACACTTGGCACATTCCCCAGCAGGCTTTCCAACACATTCCCCCGCTCTGCCTCTCCAAGCCATCTGCTCCAGCATACTTTGAAACAAGGAGAGGAAAAACACAGTCATCATCAGTTTGTCAGACAGCAGCAGCTGGTGGAAAGACAGCAAGAGACCGGTGTGTGTGTGTCTGTGTGTGTGTGTCTGTGTGCGTGTGTGTGTCTGTGTGTGTGTGATGAGGAGTTGAGTGAGTGTCTGGCAAGAATTAGATGGGTTTTTTTTTATTCTCAGAGACACTAAGTCTGCATACACAGCTAGCAGGAAAAACACACTTTTGTTTCTTTTTGGTTTCATGCCATCATTGGCTCGAGGAATGTGAACAAGCTTACAGTATACATTGATAATTATATATTGTTTGTATGCGTGTGTGTGTGTGTGTGTGTGTTTCTTTCTTTTCATCTAATAAAAAGCAGGCTCAATAATGTGTCTTTTTTAATGGCCACGAAAACAGTTTTGTTAGTCCATCTTTATCCTGCAATTCAGGATACAATACAACCTTTGCTGCTCAGCATCAGGCATGCAAGATGCAGTTTCAAAGATCACAAGCCACTTGTAAACATCAGGAACATTTAGCTGGTGAAATTTTGGAATCATCATCTTCTCGTGACCAGTGGAGGGTGTACACCACCTTGGGCCAAAGTCAGCTGAGATTGCCAACAGCTCACCCGTGACACTCATTAGGCCACATGGTTTAGAAACTGGCCCAGAGGAGTTTGTCAAAACGCAAGAGGATGACACATTCAGTTCAAATGCACCCCACCACCACCACCAAAAAAGTCTCAAAATATCTATATTTTTTCAATCCTCGTTTTCTCATTAATTCTCTTTCCAAATCAGTACATGCTCCTTTTCAGAGCACCCTCAAGTGGCCCAAAGTTTCTTTAAACCATCCATCCATTTTCTAATATGCTTATCCTCATTAGCGGGGGTCGGCAACCCGCGGCTCTTTATTTAGCACCTCCCTACCGGCTCCCTGGAGCTTTTTTCAAAAATGTTTGAAAATGGAAAAAAGATGAGGGAGGGAAATATATTGTTTGTTTTAATATGGTTTCTGTAGGACAAACATGACACAAACATTCTTAATGTTTTCCAAGCTTTAAAAATGTGTAGAATAAATCTTAAAGGTCAACATTTCTGTCAATGAAGATTCGCATCATAGCCTGTGACACATGTTTTTATTATTAGGACGGGATGCCAGGCAGGTGGCTGTCGTGAAAAAAATCAGCATTTCATGTACAATTCACCAAGGGTACTGGCAAAAAATGGGAATGTGGATGGCTGAGAGAAGCATTTTTGAAGGCTCATTGTGTATTTGTAGCCAGCTTAGTCATTTTCATAGTAGGCTAAGATAGCTAATATTGATTCATACAGCATGTGTTGCCTTCCATGTAAGGCTTTTATAAGACTTACTTTTTTGCGGCTCCGGACATATTTGTCTTTTGTTTTTTTGGTCCAACATGGCTCTTTCAACATTTTGGGTTGCCGACGCCTGCTCATGAGGGTCGCAGTTGTGCTGGTGCCGATTCCAGCTGTTTTCGGGTAGTTGGCGGGCGACACCCTGAACTGGTTGCCAGCCAATCACAGGGCGCACAGAAACAAACAACCATCCGCCCTCACTCTCACACCTCGGGACAGTTTAGAGCAGGGGGGGGCCATTACGTCGATCGCGATCGACTGGTAGCTTGCGGACTGGCACCAAGTCGATTGAGAGGGGGTGTCAAGGGAAAAAAAACAAGCAAACATTTGTGTGTCTCTGTGCATGTTAGTAATATATTTTTAGTTGCGAATGCAACTTCACTCAAATCATCCTATCAGTCTCACTTTCACAAAAGCTATTTAAAAAACAAAATAAAATAAAGCAGGTCACCTTTAACCTACGGTCCCAGGTGACCTGTGTCACCAGAAGTTATTAGCACTCAACAGTCTGCAATTACAGCTTGCGATCACAGCTGTTGCGATATAGCTTTTATTTTTATTATTATCAGTCAAAGTTTGTTTCGTGTACAATTCACCGATGGCACTGGCAAAGAATGGCAATCTGGAGGGCCGAGAGAAGCATTTTAAAACAGTACGCATTACTTACTATGACAATTAGTTTAATTATCATAGTAATTAATGGGCTGCAAAAGTGTGTCACATGTATCCGTGTCAGGTCTCCCACTAAGGTAGGCAGTGATTTCCTATTTATCAAGTCTTGGGTGTACTGTATTATTCTGTTTCGTTTATCTTCGGAGCCGTTATGGCTGTTGCTCATCATGGCATGCGTGTGCAAGTGCATGAGTATGCACGCGTGTGTGGTAATGGGTTGATCACAGGAGCTTGGTTGATCAAAAAATAGATCTTTGGTCAAAAAGTTTAGGCACCCCTGGTTTAGAGTGTTCCATTAGCCTGCCATGCATATTTTGGGAATGTGGGAGGAAAACCGGAGTACCCGGAAAAAAATCTACACAGGCACAGGGAAGAACATGCAAATTCCACACAGGAAGGCCTGCTAACCAATAGTTCACCGTGCCGCTGCTTCTTTAACCCTTTCATACACTCTGTTGCCTGATAACATGAGAAGCTGTCCATTGTCATAAACGCTGGTCCTGAAAGGGTGAAACCTTAAGGCACAATTGTTCTGTGTCAAGACGACGGCCATGTTATTTTTGGGCACTGTTGGTTGTCTTGAAGGCGAGGGCATTGGTCACCTTACAATTTCCACACATACAGTAAGATAAGGACTGAGGCCCAACACAAATAGTGTGCAATTGACAATCACCAAAAGTGATGACAAATGCCTTTTCACAGTTTAAATCAAATATACCACAAACTATATTCCCAAAACTTTCAAACACTGCTTTACAGATACCGTATTTTCCGCACACTAAGGCGCACCGAAAAGTTGTCCATTTTCTTAAAAACTCACAGCGTGCCTTAAAATCCGGTGCACCTTGTGTATGGTATTACGGTAATGTGTCAACCCCCAAGATGGCTCCTTGCTGGAGACAGGCTTATGTTATAATTTGCTGTTGGTTCAGTGAACTGTGTCGCTGCTTTTTTCAATAAGTTTTTGTTGCAGCTCCGAAAAAAGAGCAGTGGTGTTGTTTTTTTAACAGAAAATCAAGCCAGGAAATCACTAAATAAAATCCATAGCCCCCCCTACAGAATTTATTTTGTGATTTCTTTGTGAATACAGTACACAACAAAGGAATAAATAACAAACACTTCTGAGACAGTGCAGTCTCTGACATCTTACTGACATCTGATGATTCTGTTGGAACTCTGCTCAAGGAAATGCCAAAATAAAGTATGTAAGATAAGATAAGATATCCTTTATTCGGCCCACACTGGGGAAATTTACAGCCTCCAGCAGCAAGAATGTATGTAGAAAGAAGAAAGAAGAAAGAGAAAAAAAACAACAAACATCTTTCAATTAAATGCAATATGAACACAAAATGGATAAATCGCAGTACTATTTACAATTTTCCTTCACATCATTTAATTATTATTATTATTATCATGATTGTTATTTTTTATTCATCAGCCTGACAGCAGTCGGTAGGAACGAGCGTCGGTATCTCTCCTTCTTGCAGCGCGGGTGTAACAGTCTCTGGCTGAAGGAGCTACCAAGTGCTGTCAGGGCGGGCCCGAGGGGGTGGGAGGGACTGGCCATCATAGCTTTTAGCTTAGTTAGCATCCTTCTGTTGCCCACCTCCTCCAGAGTGTCAAGGGAGCAACCCAGGACAGAACTGGCCTTCCTGACCAGTTGCTCCAGTCTCTTTCTGTCCCGGGCTGAGATGTTGCCTGACCAGCAGACATTGCCATAATAGATGGCCGAGGCCACCACCGAGTTATAGAACGTCTTAAGGAGTGACCCCTGAACCCCAAAAGACCTCAGTTTCCTGAGTAGGAAGAGTCGGCTCTGTCCTTTCCTAATCAGGGTGTCCGTGTTTGTAGACCAGTCCAGTTTGTCGTTCAGAAGAACACCAAGGTACTTGTAGGAGGTCACCCTCTCTATGTCCATACACTGGATGTTCATCGGTGCTGGTGAGGACTTTTTCCTGCAGAAATCCACAACCAACTCCTTAGTTTTCCTAGGGTTGATCTGGAGGAGATTCTGCTGGCACCAGTCCACAAAGTCCTTTGTCAGTCCCCTGTACTCCCGATCGTCCCCTTCTGTAATGAGGCCAACAATCGCAGAGTCATCGGAGAACTTCTGAAGGTGGCAGTTTGGAGTGTCGTGTCTGAAGTCAGAGGTGTAGAGGATGAACAGGAATGGAGCCAGAACAGTCCCCTGCGGCGCTCCAGTGCTGCAGAGAAGCCGGTCCGACTCACAGCTCTGCAATCTCACGTACTGCGGCCGATTTGTGAGGTAGTCTATGATCCATGCTGTGAGATGGTGGTCCACTCCGGCATTCTGCAGTTTGCCTCCCAGCAAATTGGGCTGGATGGTGTTGAAGGCACTGGAGAAATCAAAGAACATGATTCTCACAGTGCTCCCAGCCTTCTCCAAGTGTGACAGCACTGAGTGGAGGAGGTAGATAATGGCGTCTTCCACGCCGATGCCAGTATGGGGGGCTAGAGAATTTATTTCGTGATTTCCTCCCTTGATTTTCTTTTTTGATGCATTTTTTGTTATTGTAAAGTGTCCTTGGGTGTCTAGAAAGGCGCTTATAAATAAAATGTATTATTATTATTATTATTATTATTTTCTATTTTCGTAGTTTCATTGAAGTAATCATTAATTTACCTTTTTCGGAGGCGGTCATGAACGCCTCTCGAGTCGAATGGAAGGAGCATAGCTCCATTTAGTGGATACATTCTACATTGCATTTTATAATCCAGTGCGACCAATATATGAAAAAAAATACAAAATAGGCCATTCATTGGAGGTGCACCTCATAATCCAGTGCTCAACTAAGCTACCTTGATGTATGCTCATTCAATGATCTTGAAATGGCTCCCTGGGTTCCTGACATCAATTTTCATTCTTATTTTTGTTTGCTGCTGCTCTTATGTGTACCTCGTTGTGTTTTCGCTCTCATGTGTTTTAAATGAAGGGATAGACGCTAAGCTAAAGGCTACAGCTAGAGATCACTAACATGCAAGCTTCAGCCAGGGAGTACAGAGTGTGCACACACAATGTTCTACTTGCTGGT
Organism: Hippocampus zosterae; assembly: GCF_025434085.1. NCBI lineage: Eukaryota > Metazoa > Chordata > Actinopteri > Syngnathiformes > Syngnathidae > Hippocampus > Hippocampus zosterae. The sequence continues at coordinate 35,607,352 of NC_067451.1, forward strand.
TGTTGAGTTGTGTGTCGAAATGAGATTGGCTAATTTTGTTTCGATGGATGTCCGTGATTTTATCTCCACAGGTTGGAAGGACGCCAGAGGATGTTTGAAGGCTGACATGAAGTTTCTCTCCTCATGCAGACTGTACAAGTCACCATTTCATTGCGATTTGATCAGAGCCACCTACAGCCTCCACGCGCAGTTTTAATCCTCTATTAGGGTCAAATAAATATTTTGAAAGCATTTTTATTGAGGTAACAAATACTCTGAATGTAACAGATAAAATGACCCTAGGTTTTTTTTCCTCTTTGTGTAATATTTTGTTGTGATGATTGTGGAACTCAATTGGATGTTCTGGTAGCTGGCGATGAATGTGTTGATAATTATTCAAGACGTATTTTTTTTTCAGTGGAAAATTTAGTTTAAACATACTTTGGATTACTGGACTTAAGATAGCAGTGTCAATACACCACACTTTATCCACTCGTGTTCCCTATTTTCCCCTTTTTTATGCAGTACCGAAAGACAACATCCTGGTCCCCAATGCAAATTCCAAAATGTGAATTTACAAACAACAAAAGGCAGTACAAAGAACTAAAAAGCAAATAAAATGTACAATATGTAGGTATTTGTTGTGTGGGATTTATTTTTTTTAATTTTTTTTGACAGAGTAAGCATGACATTACGTTAACCCTTTCAGGGCCAGCGGTTACAACAGTGGTCAGTTTATCACAGGGGTTGGGAACCTTTTTGAAGAGATCAATAAAAGCAAAATATTTGGAAATGTATTTCAGTGAGACCTATATATATATATATATATATATATATATAAATTTAAAAAAATCCTCATCTCACCCCTCGGGTGGTGTCCGTCCCTCATTCAGCTCGGGTCCTCTACCAGAGGCCAGGAAGCTTGAGGGTTCTGCGCAGTATCCTTGCTGTTCCCAGCACTGCACATTTCTGGACTGAGATGTCCGATGTTCCCGGGATCTGTTGCAACCACTCATCTAGTTTGGGGGTCACTGCCCCGAGTGCTCCGACCACCACAGGCACGACTGTCACCTTTACCTTCCAGGCTCTCTCCAGCTCCTCTCTGAGCCCTTGGTATTTCTCGAGTTTCTCATGTTCCTTCTTCCTGATGTTTCCATCACTTGGGACTGCTACATCCACTACAACGGCTTTCCTCTGCCCTTTATCTATGATCACGATATCTGGTTGGTTCGCCATTACTATCTTGTCAGTCTGGATCTGGAAGTGCCACAGGATCTTCGCTCTGTCGTTCTCCACCACCTTCGGAGGTGTTTCCCATTTTGACCTTGGGGTTTCCAGTCCATACTCCGCACAGATGTTTCGGTAGACTATGCCAGCCACCTGGTTATGGCGTTCCATGTAGGCTTTCCCTGCCAGCATCTTACACCCTGCAGTTATGTGTTGGATCGTCTCAGGTGCCTCATTGCACAACCTACACCTTGGGTCTTGTCTGGTGTGGTATATCTGGGCCTCGATTGCTCTGGTGCTCAAGGCCTGCTCCTGAGCAGCCAGGATGAGTGCGTCTGTGCTGTCCTTCAGGCCAGCCCTCTCTAGCCACTGATAGGACTTCTTGAGATCAGCCACTTCAGTTATGGTCCGGTGGTACATCCCGTGTAGGCGCTTGTCCTCCCATGATGGTCCCTCTTCCAGCGCCTCATCTTCTGTTCCCCATTGTCTGAGACATTCTCTGAGTACGTCATCCGTTGGAGCCTTCTCCTTGATGTATTCATGGAGCTTGGATGTTTCATCCTGGACAGTGGCTCTCACACTCACTAGTCCCCGGCCTCCTTCCTTTCGGCTTGCGTACAGTCTCAGGGTGCTGGATTTGGGATGGAACCCTCCATGCATGGTTAGGAGCTTTCGGGTCTTAACGTCCGTGGTCTGAATCTCTTCCTTTGGCCACCTTATTATTCCTGCAGGGTATCTGATCACTGGCAGGGCATAGCTGTTTATTGCCCGGGTCTTATTCTTGCCATTGAGCTGGCTTCTTAGGACTTGCCTCACTCGCTGGAGGTATTTGGCCGTAGCCGCTTTCCTTGTTGCCAGTTCGAGGTTGCCATTGGCTTGTGGTATACCAAGGTACTTGTAGCTGTCCTCAATGTCTGCTATTGTTCCTTCAGGGAGTGAGACCCCTTCAGTGCGGACTACCTTTCCTCTCTTAGTCACCATCCGACTACATTTCTCAAGCCCGAATGACATCCCGATGTCGCTGCTGTAGATCCTGGTTGTGTGGATCAGGGAATCTATGTCCCTTTCGCTCTTAGCATACAGCTTTATGTCATCCATGTAGAGGAGGTGACTGATCGTAGCTCCATTTCTGAGGCGGTATCCATAGCCTGTCTTGGTGATTACTTGGCTTAGTGGGTTCAGTCCTATGCAGAACAGCAGTGGGGAGAGTGCATCACCTTGGTATATGCCACATTTGATGGACACTTGGGTAAGTGGCTTGCCATTGGCTTCAAGTGTGGTTTTCCACATCGTCATCGAGTTCGCAACGAAGGCTCTTAGGGTCCTGTTCACCTTATACAACTCCAAGCATTCAGTGATCCATGTATGCGGCATCGAGTCACAGGCTTTCTTGTAATCAATCCAAGCTGTGCACAGGTTATTACGTCGGGACCTGCAGTCTTGTGCGACTGTTCTGTCAACCAGGAGCTGATGTTTGGCTCCTCTGGTATCTCTACCAATGCCCTTCTGTGCTTCGTTCATGTATTGATCCATGTGTCCACTTATCTTAGCCGCAATGATGCCTGACATGAGCTTCCATGTTGTGGAGAGACAGGTTATTGGCCGATAGTTGGATGGGGCTGCACCCTTCGAGGGATCCTTCATGATCAGGATCGTTCGCCCTTCGGTTAGCCATTCTGGGTGAGTCCCATCCCTCAGCAGCTGGTTCATTTGTACTGCTAGGCGCTCATGGAGTGCTGTGAGTTTCTTTAGCCAGTAGGTGTGGACCATGTCCGGGCCTGGTGCTGTCCAGTTCTTCATATCTGAGACTCTTTCCTGTATGTCTGCCACTGTTATGGTAACTGGGTTCTGTTCAGGGAGGTTGCTGTGCTCCTCTCTCAGGGTCACCAGCCATTGTGCACTGCTGTTATGTGCAACCTCCTTCTCCCATATTCCTTTCCAGTACCTTTCAGTTTCCATTCTTGGTGGGTCAGCTCTGTTGTTAGGACCCTGCCACTGAGCGTACACTTTCGCAGGTTGTGTTGCGAACAGCCTGTTTATTCGTCTGGCCTCATTCTCTTTCGTGTACCGCTTTAGGCGACTGGACAAGGCTTGGAGCCTTTGTTTGGCAGTTTCGAGTGCTTCAGGTATGGTCATCTGGATGTACCTCTCGGGTATCGGCCTTTTCATCACACCTCTCTGGGCCTCCGTCAATTGACTCACATCTTTCCGGGCCGCCTTGATCTTAGCCTCCAAACGTCTTTTCCATGGTGGGTAACATATCTCATGGTTTCCATGGTTGCTCTTATAGCCCAGAGTATCCAGGATCACTGATGCTGAAGCGGAAATCAGCTCATTGGTTTCTGTGATCGTTACGGTAGGGATCGCCCTCAGTGCTGCATTCACACTTTCTATGAGACTTTCAGATGGTACTTCACATAGCCTTTGTAATCGGTTTCTAGGTTGCCCAGCTTTCATTCTCGCCATGATCTTAGCTTTCAGGTCAGTTGCTGCCTCGCTCAGCATTTCATTCATTGGGGCTGGCCACCCCAATGATATATATATATATATATATATATATGCAGATGATGAGATTGGGTTATATAAATCCTCGTCTCACCCATCGGGTGATGTCCGTCAGCTACATTCGGCTCCAGTCCTCAACCAGAGGCCAGGAAGCTTGAGGGTTCTGCGCAGTATCCTTGCTGTTCCCAGCACTGCGCTTTTTTGGACTGAGATGTCCGATGTTGTTCCCGGGACCTGTTGCAACCACTCATCTAGTTTGGGGGTCACTGCCGCGAGTGCTCCGTCCACAGCAGGCACGACTGTCACCTTTACCTTCCAGGCTCTCTCCAGCTCCTCTCTGAGCCCTTGGTATTTCTCGAGTTTCTCGTGTTCCTTCTTTTTGATGTTTCCATCACTTGGGACCGCTACATCCACTACAACGGCTTTCCTCTGTCCTACTGTCACCTTTACCTTCCAGGCTCTCTCCAGCTCCTCTCTGAGCCCTTGGTATTTCTCGAGTTTCTCGTGTTCCTTCTTTTTGATGTTTCCATCACTTGGGACCGCTACATTCACTACAACGGCTTTCCTCTGCCCTTTATCTATGATCATGATGTCTGGTTGGTTTGGCATTAACATCTCGTCAGTCTGGATTTGGAAGTCCCACAGGATCTTCGCTCTGTCATTCTCCACCACCTTCGGAGGTGTTTCCCATTTTGACCTTGGGGTTTCCAGTCCATTCTACGCACAGATGTTTCGATAGACTATGCCAGCCACCTGCTGTTGAGTTTCTTTAGCCAGTAGGTGTGGACCATGTCCGGGCCTGGTGTTGTCCAGTTCTTCATATCTGAGACTCTTTTCCTGTATGTCTGCCACTGTTATGGTAACTGGGTTCTGTTCAGGGAGGTTGCTGTGCTCCTCTCTCAGGGTCACCAGCCATTGTGCACTGCTGTTATGTGTAACCTCCTTCTCCCATATGCCTTTTGGTGGGTCAGCTCTGTCGTTAGGACCATGCCACTGAGCGTACACTTTCACAGGTTGTGTTGCGAATAGCCTGTTTATTCGTCTGGCCTCATTCTCTTTCGTGCACCGCTTTAGACCCTTCACGCTAATGTCTACCTCATACAATGATGTCATTCAATGATGACATCCAAAGCTTTTAAAGGTTTTAAAGGTGGGCCGTCGTGGTGTTACAGATTCATGAAATGGAAACGCCTGTCTTTTTGGGCACGCACGACGTGTCAGCAGCTCCCTCCCAATTACGAGGACAAACTTGCTTCTTTCCGCACATTCACACAAACAAAGATAGCGGAGAATTCCATCAGCCCAGATGAAATAATAAAAATAGACGAATACCCTCTGACATTTGATTTGCCTCTCACTCGGACTGTAATTAAAAAAGGTGACACCCCCCCCCCGTCATACTGAAAACAAGCGGCCAAGAGAGAACACATTTTACCTGTGTTTTGAGCCGCGCAGCATCGGGCCTAAAGCTGCCAACGATGATAATTTTTAAGCTGCTCACTATCGAAATAATTTCATATATCTTTTCCCATTTCTATGATTTGTATTATTCTATTTAAAGCCTAATGGGCTGCAGTATTTCTCCTCGTAATTACGCAAATGCACATAAAGATCTCTCTTTGTCTGGCCTCTTATTATGTGTTTTGGCATAATTTCGTTGTGCAAATGTATTTATCATGCTCATAAAATATGGAGATTATTTTAACCTCAAGACATTTTGCGTTTTTTTTTTGCGGGGGTTCAGCGGGGGACCGCGTCAGCCGCCTCACCCGGAGGCGCTCGACGGCGGCAGGGACGCAGAAGCAAACCTCCACCTAATCATTGGCCAGCGGTTTATAGTACGGTGCAGCGCATATAATTACAAAATTGATTTTTTTTTCATAAACCTGAGCATGCGGCTCTTAATCAGGTGCGGTTTGTAGCCAGTAATTTACGGAACTGTATTTTAAAAGTGATTTCAACAAAATGTCAGTATAATAAGCCTCTGAATGTATTCTTTAAAATAATTTTGTGATAATACTCACCATTAATGTGAATGGTTTTCCATTCCTCACGATCGCTAAAAATCCAGCAAAACTATCGGAATGAAAGTCAGCTTGCCGGGTCCATACGCAAAGTTGCTGCTGGCTAGCTTGCACCCTGCTCAGTAGCTTACACGCTTCTTTTCTGCACGTAGCATGGGCCGTGTCAAAGTGCCACTTTGCATTCCAACCGTTTCATCGATGGTATTTTGTCTTTGCAAATTAGACACACCACAGAACCTGTTCTCTCCACAAATGTGAATCATTCGGTCCATTCGTCCTAAAGTGTACCATACTCATATTTTTTTTCTTTTCGCCATCTTATTTGTCGAAGGATTAACATTGAGCTAATGACCGAGCGGGCTGATTCAAAAGGGGGCGTTTACCCGTTTCCACAGCAATGGCAACATAGGTCAGTATCATCCATCAAAATTGCTCCTGGAGCCAACTGCAGCCCGAACAGGAAATGAGCAATCAAAAAAATCGATCGATGGATGCATTAAACAAGCGAAAATAAGTTTTATCTGCGAGCCAGATGCAATCATCAAAAGAGCCACATATGGCTCACGAGCCATGGGTTCCCGACCCTGCTTTATCAGGTTACAGGGTGCATGAAAGGGTTAATTTTACTGTCAATATTTTAGACCTCCTTAAATTGGATGGGCATTTCAAGTTGAAGGATTTTCCTTTTTTGCCTCTTTTATTCCAACATTTCAAGAAATGAAATACATGGTCCAGACAGTATAGTCTGCATGTGTTTCGCAATATGCAATGTGTGTAACCTAATGTGGCTTATAGATGTATTCAGCCTTCTGGAGTTTATTTATTTTAAGCTTTCGCCACATTTGAGGCTTCAAAGACTCAACATTGGATTTTTTTTGTGAAGAATTAACACCAGTTGGGACGCACTTGTGAAGTGAAATGAAATTCATACAATATTTAAAACATTTTTTAGAGATTAAAAAAATAGGAATGAAAAATGAGTGTGCAAAATTATCCCCCACCCCACATCCCTCCCAAGTTAATATCTTGTAGAAGCACCTTTTGCTGTGATTACAGTTTCCAAGTCTTTCGGCGTATCGATCATTTTTACACATCTAGAGACTGAGATTTCTCCCCACTCTTCCTTGCAAGACAGATCCAGCTCAGGTAGATTAAATGAGCAGCAGTTTTTAGATCTTTCCACAGTTTCTCAAATGCATTCAAGTCTGGACTTTGACTTGGCCATTCAAGCACCTGGATACGTTCGGAACCATCCTCCTCTATATTTTGATTTATTTAGGATCATTGTCTTGTTGGAAGGTAAAACCTGAATCCCACTCTTGGTTCTTTTGAAGACTTCCACAGGTTTTATTCATAATGACCCCGGATTTGGCTCCATCCATCTTCCCATTAATTCTGTCTTCCCTGTCCAGGCTAAAGAAAAGCAGGCTCAAATCATGATACTGCCACCACTGTGTTTGCCAGCGGGGACTGTGTTCACCGTGATGTACACTCCCGTGTTTCTTCTTCGCCAAACATGACTTTTTGCATCTTGCCCAAAAAGTTCCATTTTGGTCTCATCTGACGAGAGCACCTTCTTCCACATGTTTGTTGTGTCTCCCAGGTCTCTTTGCCAAGCGTCAAACGGGATTTTTATGGATTTTTTTTGAGAAATGGCTTTTCTTCTTGCCACTCTTCCATAAAGGCCAAATTTGAGCAGTGTGTGACTAATAGTTGTCCTCTGGACAGATTCCCGCACCTTAGCTGTGGAGCTCTGCAGTTCATGCAGAGTCATCATGGGCCTCTCGGCTACATTTCTGATCAGTGCTCTCCTTGTTTGGGATGAAGGTTCAGAGGGATGCCGGGTCTTGGTTGGTTTGCAGTGGTCTCCTCCTCTTCCCATTTTAATATGATTGAGATTGTTTGTACCTTTTCGTATCCTAATCCTGCATGCACCCTTTCATGCTCCCTGTAACCTGATAAGCTGTCCACTGTAGTAACCGCTGTCCCTGAAAGGGTTAAATATCCCCACAACTTTATGCCGTACCTGTCTGGTCTGTTCCTTCATTTTTACGATGCTGTTTGCTCCCCCGAAAGTCTTTTAACAGACCTCTGAGACCATCACAGAGCTGCATTCATACTGAGGCTAGACTGCACACAGGTGGACCCCATTTATCATAATCAGTCACTTTGGTCAACATTGGATCATTCCGAAACCATCAGGGAACTTCTGGAATGAGTTGGCTTCACTGACAATAAAGGGATGGAATAATATTGCACACCGCAATATTCCGTTTTTTCAAAACTATCTATTTAAATATATGATTTTTTTTCCACATCACATAGTGTGTCCCACTTGGTGTTGATGCTTCACAAAAAAATCTAATTTTTAATCTTCATATATGAAGGCTGAAATTTGACAAAAGGTCAAATACTTTGCTAGCCACTGTATTTCACCCAATTATGACTGCACTCACGTATATGACGTCTTCTCCGTGCCACCTGTCAATAAAAAAAACCTATAGATAAGATAAAATAACTTTTATTTGTCCCACACTGGGGAAATTTACAGTATACAGCAGATTGTGGGTCGAAAGAAGAAATAAGAACAACAAAGTGTTTGCATTCACACAAAATTTTATTACATTTTTTACTCAACATGAAAACAACACAGTGCAAGATGGGGAAAAGTATGTGAACCTTTTGCTAAATAACTGCTTGATGTTGTAGTTGGAGATTCGAAGAAGTCGGCCAAGTCAAATTTGTCAAACACAAAAACAGATAGCCACAAACGTTTTGCAATGAGGCTTTGCCAGCATCATCTCTGCAATCCATATAGACGTTACCGGTAGGCTCCCTTCTTCGGTATCTAAACTACTCATAACCTTTTCGCAATCTATTAGCACCCTCTATTGGTGAAAGTTCACATTGCAGTCGACAACGTCTCGTCAGGGGTCACCACAGCAATGATCTGTTTGGCACACAATTCTTACACCGGGTGACCTTCCAGATGTAATCTGTGTCTAGCACGAATGGTCTTGCTGAAGGACCATTTAGAATGTTACCTTTCGTGACTGGGATTTCAAACCTTGTCCCCTGTGTACAAAGTGGTGTTATCCCTTCGGCAATTCCTCGGTAGCAAGGTAACGTGAGTATTAATAACTACTATGTAGGGTTGCCACCTTTCAAAAATGAAAAGATGGGATGCCCACCACAGCATCTTGGGACCATGGCCCCTTGTGGGTTGGAGCCAGTCGAACAGTGTTACAGTTTTATATGTCACTGTTCGTAGCATCATCACCGAACCTCCAAAACTATTTCTTGCAGGCCTTTTGTGGAAAAGAAGGCAAAGCCCTTTAGCACAATAGTTTCCATAGCTACAGCGGGATGGCCAAGAGCCTGCTTCACTGTCTTGTGCACAATGCGCGATTTCTTTTTCAAGTTGGTGAAGTCAGAGTAGTAAATAATAATTCACATTTGTATTGTCTGCACTCAACACCGCAATTTGATCAAATGATGAACCAGATTTGTCCACAGACTGCTGTGAGCGAGCCACAATCTAAGCAGCGGACTATTCCACAATCTCCGTGACATTGAGCATTTTGTTTGTGACCCCGGATTTGGGAGTGAAGTTGTCATGTTCTGCCTTGATTGTGTTTCAGCTCCAGTTTATTAGTTTTTAATTTGGTTATATACCGTAATTTGTTTTTAGATGGTCACATAAATACCAAATGTATATTTGCTAATACGACTGTATATTCAATTTCATTTTAAACCATCATCCCCAACACCCAAATGACAATAATCTGCTAAATTAAATAATCTGCATCCACATACTGACATCTCACGATGGTAAAAGGACAGCAAGATAGGAAACGGAATCAATGGCAACACATCAAGCTCAAGAAGAGACACTGAGGCTTGGTTCGTCGTTGTTCTTCGGTGTCCGCAGTGTCGATCTCTGGACGTGTGTTGTCTGATGTCAAACAGCCCACAATGAATACCGTAACTGAAAACACTGGCTGACACACTTTACGATTCGCTTTATATCCCAATCAGCTCCGCTCACTCTAACCAAGAGCCTCTTTCCAGTCACAGCCGGCATGACAATTTGCTGACCTAAGTATTTACCGTGTTGGATTTTGCTTTTCGTGGTCAGATTTAGGATATGCCATTTCTCCTGGCCATGAATGAAAATAGGGAAATAATCTCATCCCATACAGTATTACCTCAATAGGGGACATGACATCTAGTTCCCATATAAGGAACAACTCTGTATTTCACGGGTCGGTTGGCAACGCTGCTACTATCACTAGTTAAAACCTACTACTGTATTACCATCACAATTCTGAGTTGGAATATACCGTATCCTGGATGTAAGTAGATGATATGTTAATATGTGGAAAGTTGCAAATTGTCACCTTAACATGATTGACCTAGTCATTTTTTAATTTATTTTCCAAAAAACATAGACACACAAAAAACGGAACCACATTCTGATGATCTTTTATGTATTAAAAAATTCATTTCAGGCCAAGAATTGAATGAGGGTTAACTTGTTCGACCATACAACATAAATGTTTACACGGTATGTATCTCACAAAAAACAAAATTCAAAGAAAACACAATTGCTTGTGTGGCATTTTAGAAGACTGATTGCATTGTCACAATTTCTTACTACCGTAATTCAAAATCCCAGTAATTCCCAACTGCTCATAAAACGTCTCTTGCAAATGTAACTAGCAAACATCGTACCTCAGTTATGCTCTCAAAGAGATGAGGATATATCGGATGTTGGTTGTAACCAAACTACAGATTTGACTTTGTCTCAGATCAAAGCGTTCACAGGGGAAAAGAACTGCAGGCTTTGTAAAAGAATAAAATGCACAGGTAGATAGAGTTAAGCTGCAAAGGCACTGAGGTTCGCATGTTGAGATGATTGATGTTTGAGGAGACAGAAGCAGCAGTTTTAGTGGTATGAAAGCATTAAAAGAAATGAAGATGCAAAGTTGTGAAAAATGGCGGCTGGCAAATAATTAGTGTGGATACTGTCACTGCTGTACTAAAGTGCATAAAATGTATTCGGTCAATGCATACTATACTGTAGTCTAAGGTCAAACACAGTGCTTACTTTCTGAAAGTAACGCGTTCTCTTAAGAAAAAAAATCATGATAGTTAAAGCAAACTCATGAAGAATTTGAGAATTTGGGGACTCTTGTGGGTTTCTGAACTCTCACAGAACGTTTGACTTCAAAGGCATCCAGTATGTTCGCGTAAACGGTTGGTTGGCCCGTACAACTTGAGCAGTGGTTGACTTTTGAAGCTCCACAGTACAAGTATGACCGTATTTTCCGCACGATAAGGCACACCTAAAAGCATTTCATTTTCTCAAAAGCCAAGAGTGCATTTTATAATCCGATGTGCCTTATATATGGATCAATATTTGGATTTCTTGGAAGTAGTATTTCAAATGTTCTGTCAAGTGCTTTGTTGTAGCTGCAGCGGTTTTGAAAGCTCTTTAAAGTAGGTCCACCTAGTAGATGCACAACACAACCGCAGCCACTATTGTAGCTTCCATTCTATGCGCCTTATAATGCGGTGCGCCCTCAATATGACAGTAATTTTAAAATACGCCAGTCAGTGAAGGTGCACCTTATACTTGCGGACAATAATTTCTTTTTGGAAGGCTACCACTTTTACTTTCTGTCTGCTTTAAAGCCAGTTGAGCAAGTACGCACTATAAAACATTGCTGACATCGATTGTATTGCCATATCCCTTCAACATTTGTCTGCATGACATTTCCCAACCAAGTCTTTAATGACTCTGTCATTATCACATCGCTCCAATTGTCACCTAACAAGCGTTCAGTGAAAAAGTTAGGAATCGCTATTCTCTTTACGGAGCGAACAGAATAAGGAAGCATACAGCATGTTCAGGTTAGCATCAATTCATCTTCTCGAGGAGATGCCATAAGTGGGACTTGGGTGTGCGTGTGCGTCAGTGTACCAAACAAACATCCAGTATACAAAATTTGGCTCGACAGGTGGGGCAGGGGACTCGGCTGGACAACCAGGTCTCGGGTCTCTGCTGGTCTTGTCGGCTGGCGAACCATCGGCCCAGACAGGACAAACACCACATGGGTCTGCAGAAACACTGCTCACACTCTGGCTCACCGTCAGCTCCTACAACGCAAAGCAGTTCCAGACGTAAACAAACTACAACTACGATGCAGACAATATTTTCATGAATCTGAGACGATTAAACACTTTCAAACATCAACATGGGGAAGAGAAAATCACAGAAGGCAAAAACAACAACTCATGATCCCAGCAATCGTGATCATGGGTCAAACATACATTTTAGCGATCCACAATGATGCTATCAGCTTATATTGCTGCTCGTGCAACGACTTCATGGGTATCTATTTATGATGTGATGAATTGTTTGTTTGCTTATTGAACAAATAAAGAGATAACAGAGACTTGGTAGGAAGTAAAAGGGAAGGAAGATAAAATGTCATTGAGCACAGTTGACAAAACTTGTAAGGTGGTTAAGGTTACATTCGTAGCCATTGATGGTGCTGAGGACATGGGGAACGTGTCCCCCAGCCGAGTCGGAATGATTCTGATGCACCCCATAATTTATTGTTTAAAAAATGACATCGTTCCACATCAGCAGTAGCATGAGGCCACTACGTGACTGTATCGGGCCACCTGAAGTGTGTTGCCACTAGTCCAATCGGGCCAGTACAAATTTAACAAATAAATATGATGATATCAACAAAATCCTGATTTTTCAGATGAAATAACACTGGGGGAAATAAATACAATTTTTGTTGAGTGAGGTATGGCAGTTTTTTAAAACGCATTTTTGGGTGCAAAACCTGTGCGCATCAACCTGTATGGACTAACACTTAACTCACACACTTACCATCAACATGACAGAGTCTGACCAGCTTGGTGCTTGCTGGCACTTGCATACAGCCAATACACGGCTCCACCTCCTATGTATGCAGGGCAAATGATGGACAGTACATGCCTTGTTTATGCTGTGAGTCGAGCAAAACCTCCAGGAGCAGTTGTGACACACACTACCTGTCCAGTGGGGAGCGAGTAAGGCTGGTTGAGGTCCACATGGGCTTGGAATGTTTCAAGAAAAAGTTCACTAATTGTTTGGTGTATCACAACATTAGCAGAGTTCCTGATGGGTGCATGGAGCTTCTCCCTGAGCTCGGCATATTCTGTCGAGTTCAACCTGGGGAGAAAAAAAAAACCCTGACAAAATTACAAATATACTGTAGAGTGGTAATTTTTCAGCAGCATACGTGCAGTCGTTGTTATTGCAGTACAGTATTTTCTGCACTATAAGGCACACCTAAAAGCATTGACTTTTCTCAAAAGCCGACAGTGTGCCCTATAATCCGATGCGCCTAATATGATTTAAAGAGACTGTAACTCCCATTATATCAGCATTAAGTTGTTTTTCTGTGAGTGTTCCTCTGCCATCTATTGGTGATTATTAGCAAGAACCAAATGTAACAATTAGTTCCGGGCAGAACCTATTTCTGCCCGGAACTAATTGTGGATTCCCCAACACATACTCAAACAGATGACTACTTTGTGCGCTCCGCTCAGCCATTATGAAACGACAACACTACAAGCATAGCTCACAACTGACTAAACGAAGGAAGGAGACAAGCAAGACTTCTAAGGATATTTAGCCCCTTGTGGATGTGAGCCTATGAGGGTTGTGTGCCTTTTTGTTGAATCAATTGTCTTCATAATTCTTGTCTTTCATTTATTGTTTTTTAATGCCATTTGTATTTATATGTTTCATGTCTGTGTTTGTGACCAGTTCTTATTGTAACAGCTGCAGTGGTTGTGAAGACTCTACACAAATAAAGCTGTATTGTACCCTTTAGCGTAGCACCATCTAGTGCAAGATGTCAAACATACGGCCCGCGGGCCGGAACCGGCCCCAAGGAGGTTCAATCAGGGCCGCAGGATCATTTAAAAGTGAAAAAAATGCATAAAAGACATGGAATGAATATTGTTAATGAGGTGCAATTCATGGAGTATCCGAAAGGGGACACACTGTTTTGATCAGAACAAAGGAAAGACATGATATTTTGGTTATTTATAGCAGAGTATGGTATAATTTTAATGGTCCGGCCCACTTGACATCTACTGAGGTCGTATGTGGCCCACAATGTGAATCGAGTTTGACACCTTTGATATCTAGTGGATGCATAGCACAACCACAGCCACTATTGTAGCTTCTATTCTATGCACCTTATAATGCAGTGCACCCTATATATATATAGGGTGCACTGCATTATAAGGTGCATATAAGGTGTATATGTACACAGTGTGTATATGCAGTGCACCCTATATATATATAGGGTGCACTGCATATACACACTGTGTACATATACATACATATATATACATATCTATATATAGCCGGAGCGGCTGGATAGCTCAGTTGGTAAGGCATCGGTTTGGCATACGGGAGACGGGGGTTTGAGAGCACATAACATCCAGTGTGGGTCCTTGGGCAAGGTCATTCACGCTAATGCCTACCTCATACAATGATGGGAGACAATAAAATGAATGACATGCCGGCTCAGACGTCGCCCGGCCAAACAAGGTCTGCGTCAGGTGCTGGTGAACCAGAGCGCCTTGATGAAAAATGGGCTACTGGAACAAAGCGGAGATGGGCGAGATGCGATAACATGGCTCTGTTGGAATGCTACTACTCAAGCAACCCTAGTCAGAGGGGTTACACGCAGAGAATGTGGGCTAAATGGTTACTTCGAAACCCACAGTCACGGTTGACCACAAAACAACTAGTAGCTCAGTGTCCAACATCCTCAAATTGATGAGGTACAATGCAGGTTCCATGGTGAAGGGCTGCCAGATCAGAGGAGGAGGTCAGACCAGAGATTGGGAGGCAAGCCCCAATGACTGCAGATGATGCGATTGGGAGGCCAGCCCCAATGAAGGAAATACTGAGCGAGGCAGCAACTGACCTGAAAGCTAAGATCATGGCGAGAATGAAAGCTGGGTAACCTAGAAACCGATTACAACAGCTATGTGAAGTACCACCTGAAAGTCTCATGGAAAGTGTGAATGCAGCACTGAGGGCGATACCTACCGTTACGATCACGGAAACCAATGAGTTGATATACGCTTCAGCATCAGTGATCCTGGAGACTCTGGGCTATAAGAGCAACCATGGAAGCCATGACATATGTTACCCACCATGGAAAAGACGGTTGGAGGCTAAGATCAAGGCGGCTCGGAAAGATGTGAGTCAATTGACGGTGGCCCAGAGAGGTGTAATGAAAAGGCCGATACCCGAGAGGTACATCCAGATGACCATACCTGAAGCACTTGAAACTGCCAAACAAAGGCTCCAAGCCTTGTCCAGCCGCCTAAAGCGGTACACGAAAGAGAATGAGGCCAGACGAATAAACAGGCTGTTCGCAACACAACCTGCGAAAGTGTATGCTCAGTGGCAGGGTCCTAACAACAGAGCTGACCCACCAAGACTGGAAACTGAAAGGTACTGGAAAAAAAAAGGTAAAAAAGAAACTCACAGCACTCCATGAGCGTCTAGCAGCACAAATGAACCAGCTGCTGAGGGATGGGACTCGCCCAGGATGGCTAACCGAAGGGCGAACGATCCTGATCATGAAGGATCCCTCAAAGGGTGCAGTCCCATCCAACTAACGGCCAATAACCTGTCTCTCCACAACATGGAAGCTCATGTCAGGCATCATTGCGGCTAAGATAAGTGGACACATGGATCAATACATGAACAAAGCACAGAAGGGCATTGGTAGAGATACCAGAGGAGCCAAACATCAGCTCCTGGTTGACAGAACAGTCGCACAAGACTGCAGGTCCCGACGTACCAACCTGTGCACAGCCTGGATTGATTACAAGAAAGCCTATGACTCGATGCCACATACATGGATCACTGAATGCTTGGAGTTTTATAAGGTGAACAGGACCCTAAGAGCCTTCGTTGCGAACTCAATGAGGATGTGGAAAAACACACTTGAAGCCAATGGTAAGCCACTTACCCAAATGTCCACTGCTGTTCTGCATAGGACTGAACCCCCTAAGCCAAGTAATCACCAAGACAGGCTATGGATACCGCCTCAGAAATGGAGCTACGATCAGTCACCTCCTCTACATGGATGACATAAAGCTGTATGCTAAGAGCGAAAGGGACATAGACTCCCTGATCCACACAACCAGGATCTACAGCAGCGACATTGGGATGTCATTCGGGCTTGAGAAATGTAGTCGGATAGTGACGATGAGAGGAAAGTTAGTTCCATCCCAAATCCAGCACCCTGAGACTGTACGCAAGCCGAAAGGAAGGAGGCCGGGGACTAGTGAGTGTGAGAGCCACTGTCCAGGATGAAACATCCAAGCTCCATGAATACATAAGGAGAAGGCGTCAACGGATGACGTACTCAGAGAATGTCTCAGACAATGGGGAACAGAAGATGAGGCTCTGGAAGAGGGACCATCATGGGAGGACAAGCCCCTACATGGGAAGTACCACCGGATCATAACTGAAGTGGCCGATCTCAAGAAGTCCTATCAGTGGCTAGAGAGGGCTGGCCTGAGGGATAGCACAGAGGCACTCATCCTGGCTGCTCAGGAGCAGACCCTGAGCACCAGAGCCATTGAGGCCCAGATATACCACACCAGACAAGACCCAAGGTGTAGGTTGTGCAAAGAGGCACCTGAGACGATCCAACACATAACTGCAGGGTGTAAGATGCTGGCAGGGAAAGCCTACATGGAACGCCATAACCAGGTGGCTGGCATAGTCTACCGAAAAATCTGTGCGGAGTATGGACTGGAAACCCCAAGGTCAAAATGGGAAACACCTCCGAAGGTGGTGGAGAATAACGGAGGGAAGATCCTGTGGGACTTCCAGATCCAGACTGACGAGATGTTAATGGCAAACCAACCAGATATCGTGATCATAGATAAAGGGCAGAGGAAAGCCGTTGTCGTGGATGTAGCGGTCCCAAGTGATGGAAACATCACAAAGAAGGAACACGAGAAACTCGAGAAATACCAAGAGCTCAGAGAGGAGCTGAAGAGAGCCTGGAAGGTAAAGGTGACAGTCGTGCCTGTGGTGGTCGGAGCACTCGGGGCAGTGACTCCCAAACCAGATGAGTGGTTGCAACAGATCCCGGGATCAACATCGGACATCTCAGTCAAGAAAAGCGCAGTGAATGGGAATGGCAAGGATACTGCGCAGAACCCTCAAGCTTCCGGGCCTCTGGTAGAGGACCCGAGCTGAATGAGGGGTGAGATGAGGATTTTTATATATATATATATGTATATATATACATAATACACATACACATTAACACACAATTATTGGTGCCCAAATGAGACTTTCAGCATGTCTCGAGAGGTATTTTGGCCCACTATTCATCATCACACTGCTCCAACCTTCTTAGGTTCAAAGGTTCCCTTTTTGTGTGCTCTTTGGTTTGTGTGCTCTTTGTCCACACACACATTCTCACACAGTGCTTTACAAGACTCTTATGTTTTTATTGGACTGAATTGATGATACTGTACAAGAGAGAAGGAAGTAGTCATCACAATGATTTTTATGCCTCATTTTCCAACTTCTTGAATTTTTTTTTTTTAATGTCGGATAATTTGATTCGAAATGGAGAAGTTTTATATATGGTAACACAATACTGTGTGAACAACAACGAATAATTGAGGTTTACAAATCTAAGTTTTTTGTTTGTGTTTGATGGTAAATTGTTCACATAAATCAACATTTGCTTCTCTGTTCAAAACCAACGTTAAGAAGCAATGATAATTATATAATATGTATTAAAGAATTGGATTTGGGTTCCAATCTGTCACTGGGTTTTGTTTTATATTGACGTTTTCCATTACATTGTACTATAATGTGCCATAAAGTATGTTTAATAATTGGATTATGTAGAGACAGCAACAATGACTTTTTCCCCTTTCTCCCATCAATTATATATACATCCCGGCTCGATTACTGTAATGCCCTGTACTTTGGAGTCAGCCGGTCCTCCATTAAGCGCCTTCAGCTGGTCCAGAATGCCGCTGCTCGCCTCTTGACTGGTACTCGTAAGAGGGAGCATATAACTCCTACTCTGGCATCCCTTCATTGGCTCCCCATTCATTTTAGAGTTATTTTCAAGATCCTCCTCTTTGTTTTCAAATCTCTAAATAATCTCGCGCCACCTTACCTCTCTGAGCTCATCCGCCCCTACACACCTGCCCGGCGCCTCATGTCTGTGGACCAGTTTTTTTTAGAAGTACCAAGAACTAAACTGAGGGTCAGAGGGGATCGAGCCTTTTCTGTTGCTGGTCCCTCTCTCTGGAATGACCTCCCACTGAACATTCGGCAAGCCTCCTCGCTGCCCATCTTTAAAGCCCTCCTCAAAACCCACTTATATTCTTTGGCGTTCGACTCAGCATGATTTTACTGCTTAGTGCTTTCTACCGCCTTTATTACCATTTCGTCTTACTGTTTAACGTGTATGTTAAATCGCTCCATGTACAGCACTTTGTATGCAGCGATGGCTGTTTGAAAGTGCTCTATAAATACTGTTGACTTGACTTGACTTGACTTATATCTATCTGTGTATATATTAGAGCTGTCAAACGATTAAAATATTTAATCTAATTAAAAATGCAACTGTCATAATTAACTCAAATGTATTGGAAACTGCCGGCCGTACAAACAAGCACACGCACTTCCCCCGTGCTGCAGGGGCAAACCATTCTGAAAGGGTGGGGTTTCACTCCCCCTAACACAGTCAGGCTATCTTGATTGTATTGGTCCTTCTTGCGCGGAAGTCTCTCTACGGTTTTGTGTAGACCTCATTTCTAATGACTACACTTGGTTCGATGACAACACTGGAGACATTTTACTTTCGCTAGTTCGCTACCACTGTAGCGTACTGTCACTGTCAGACGAACACAGAGAAGCTCCACCCGCTCTATTTTTTATATATATATATATATATACTGGACAGTGGCTCTTACACTCACTAGTCCCCGGCCTCCTTCCTTTCGGCTTGCGTACAGTCTCAAAATTTGAAACATCCAAGCTCCATGAATACATCAAGGAGAAGGCTCCAACGGATGACGTACTCAGAGAATGTCTCAGATAATGGGGAACAGAGGATGAGGCGCTGGAAGGTGGACCATCATGGGAGGACAAGCCCCTACACGGGATGTACCACCGGACCATAACTTAGGTGGCTGATCTCAAGAAGTCCTATCAGTGGCTAGAGAGGGCTGGCCTGAAGGACAGCACAGAGGCACTCATCCTGGCTGCTCAGGAGCAGGCCCTGAGCACCAGAGCCATTGAGGCCCAGATATACCACACCAGACAAGACCCAAGGTATAGGTTGTGCAAAGAGGCACCTGAGACGATCCAACACATAACTGCAGGGTTGGTATATTAAGATATTTTGTGATGTTTTCTTTAATCAATGTATTTCTTCTCAGTGAAAAAAAACTGCTTTGAGATGATTGCATGACTTGGTGACTTGCTTGCCTAAGCAATTTCAGAGATGGACTCTGTAGCCTGCTTTGACGACTTCAGAGATAAACTATTTAGCCTGCCTTGACGACTTCATAGTCTGCTTTGTTTGAATTGTCAAAACTTGATTGAGATCAATGCCACTTGATTATAAAAGGAGGGGAGCGATGCTCCTCAGCAGAGTCCGCTATGGGTTACCGTACAAACACCTAGCTCGTATTGAAGCTCACTCTGCTGAGGGTGTTGGCTCTCCACCCTACTGGCACACGGTAAGAGTTCTTTAGCTTCATACAACTTGTTTGAACTGTGTTATCATTTCTGTGTGGGACCAATAAAGTGCCTATTGTTGGTAGCCAGAAGTGTCTTGTCGTTATTTCTGAGTGCCTATCTCCGACGATCCTTTATAAAACTTGATATTCGTTCAAATTGAGTATCAGAAGTGTTTCAAAACAAGGGTGTAAGATGCTGGCAGGGAAAGCCTACATGGAACGCCATAACCAGGTGGCTGGCATAGTCTACCGAAAAATCTGTGCGGAGTATGGACTGGAAACCCCAATGTCAAAATGGGAAACACCTCCGAAGGTGGTGGAGAATAACAGAGCGAAGATCCTGTGGTACTTCCAGATCCAGACTGAAGAGATGTTAATGGCAAACCAACCAGATATCGTGATCATAGATAAAGGGCAGAGGAAAGCCGTTGTCGTGGATGTAGCGGTCCCAAGTGATGGAAACATCACAAAGAAGGAACACGAGAAACTCGAGAAATACCAAGAGCTCAGAGAGGAGCTGGAGAGAGCCTGGAAGGTAAAGGTGACAGTCGTGCCTGTGGTGGTCGGAGCACTCGGGGCAGTGACCCCCAAACTAAATGAGTGGTTGCAACAGATCCCAGGATCAACATCGGCCATCTCAGTCCAGAAATATGCAGTGCTGGGAACAGCAAGGATACTGCGCAGAACCCTCAAGCTTCCGGGCCTCTGGTAGAGGACCAGAGCTGAATGAGGGACGGACACCACCCGAGGAGTGAGATGAGGATTTTTTTTTATATATTGACCTTCCAGGCTCTCTCCAGCTCCTCTCTCTCTCTCTCTCTCTCTCTCTCTCTCTCTCTCTCTCTCTCTCTCTCTCTCTCTCTCTCTCTCTCTCTCTCTCTCTCTCTCTCTCTCTCTCTCTCTCTCTCTCTCTCTCTCTCTCTCTCTCTCTCTATATATATATACTGTATATATATTGTATATATAACTGTTTTAAAATAGGACATTCATTTAAGGTGCGCCTTATAATCCGAAGCGCCTTATGGTGCGGAAAATACGGTAATTGTTTTGGACTAGTTGTACCTAATATCAAATGGTCTCACAGCATGGTTGATGCTGTGCACTCTCAGGGTGAGCACCTGGATGGGAGAGGTTGAGTCAGGACTCAGCTGGTGCTGCCGAGACTCCGTCACAGTCACATGACAGTCGCTCTGCGCAGCCATGTAGATGTTGTAGGTGGTCACCTGCTCATAAGAAAAGTACGATCAATACCATGGAAAAATCTAGAGCTTTTGGGGAATCACTTTATCCATTCCAAACATATATGGGTCAAACGGTGCAGTACTCTGGGCTTTTCTTCTTCAAATGTTGCAAGTCTGTTTGTCTCTGAAAAGGCTTTCAGTTAGATTATGAAACACTTCTCCCAGAAAATTGTGCCATTTACTAGTTCTGTGGCATTTGCAAAATCTCACCATTCCACAGAGAACTCCAAAAATGTACTGAACAAAATGTTAAAAAATAAATAAATAGTGTCGCAAGAACGCCATGTTCTTCAAATTTGTAATTAAACTCGCCTATTGCAAGTAACAGGTGCTGGAAATTTTGAAATCACACTCACCACCGGTTAAAACGGGGAAAAGGTGAAAACCTTTTCGTGTCTCGGGATGTAGCGATCAAGTTTTTTGCATCCGAGTCCGAGTCACCTGATTGTGAGCATCTGCCGAGACAGAGTCCTGATCCCATACCGTGGTCATGTATTTAGGAGAAGAGGAAGTTGATTTTTTTTTTAATAGACCAAACAAACAATAAATGAACAACAAAGTTGTGTTGAACGCAGATCACCCCTTTTTGCCATGCGAAACGAAATTGTTGTATCTACGCCCAGGCCACACACGCACACACACACACACACACACACACACACACACACACACACACACACACACACACACACACACACACACACACACACACACACACACACACACACACACACACACACACACACACACACACATCCCGTGAACAGGTAACATCAAAGTTGAGCTTTTTGTAAAAGCACATCACTCTACCTGTGCATTTGCCTTTTTTCTCTTCTGCCTTTCTATTGCTTCAATGTAAACAAAAACAATAAACATGTGAACACCAACTAATATGTCCTTGCTACAATTTTCTGGAGGAAGTGGTGCCCAGGGGGATGGCAAGGTTTTTGGCTGTGACTGTATTCAGACTGTCTAGAGGGGTGTTCAGACAGCACACATGAAACCACCTCCTTGAGCATGGTTAAATTTGCTCCGGTTTAAGCTGTTTTCAGCCCCGGTGCTACACCGGAGTAAACGTTGGCGTGTGAACACCCCTTAGGTGTCAGGATTTAAACCATACAGATTTTACAAGCTAAAAAGGAGAGTGAAGGGAGATAATAAGGACAAAACCTCCCCCAACCCATCCAACAGAAATTTAACAACCAAAAGGAGGTTAGGTTGTAAAATCTCTACCTTTTGGAAACGTTACGTTCATTTGACAGAAAACTACAAACTTAATTTCTGTACTCTCCACAAGGTGTTAAATGCACCTAATTTACCTGTCATCATTGCCTCCACGATAATACATAGATGGGTGGGCCCGACTTATTCCCTCTTTCCCCTGCAAACAAGCAGCTGAGATTTCAGATTGGTAGTGTGCATGCCTCTCTTGCACTTAATTCCATGAAATGTAAATTTCACAACATTAAACAAAACCCTATATTTGCCTTTTATTGATAAGGGTTGTGTTTCTATATTAGGCTAAAATCAAGTCCCGCTGCGGACCAACTGTAAATCATTAATCATGAGTTGCTGATGATGTCCCACTTTGTAGAACCACCGGCACACATTGGTGCAAATCACTGTTTAAAAGAAAACCCTTTTCTGTGTTGTGTTGTCTCTCTCCGGTTAGAAAATTTGATATAAAGTATCTGCAAAATTATCATTCATTCTCCAGGATTATTCACTTCACTATCTGTTACTTTCTAATACAATCTGGTTGGAGGAAAGAACAAAAAACAAACGGGAAACATCTCATATTCATATTTTGATGTAAATAGTCTGTTTTAAGCAACATTTAAAAGAGACTAATACTTGAATTTTAAATCTTATGTCCATTGTGTGTCATGCCGCAGTATACAGGTGAAGAAATGCAAACAGACCTTCAACACCCAGCTGTCAGTGACAATAACTCTGGCCCCAGGTGCCCCTGTAGCAAACTTGTCTATGCGTCTGAACTCTGTGTTGATGCTGCTGGCCACTGAGCCCCAGTTTGAGTAAGGAGGATGTACATGGGCCTGCAGAGCTCTGCTGATGGGATGGTTGCACCAGCCTTGGCAGGACCAGTAGAAGATGAGTATGCAGCTGGCCAACAGTACGCACACAGAGAGGACAACAAACACCTTCCAGTTGTCACTCATCTAGTGGGAGAGAACATCACAACACAGTTGATGCATGGAGCTACTCACAAACACTTTGTACGAATAAAAAAAAAGATGTGTGGTGAAGAAGTCTATACAGTATTCTCAGTTCATAAACATTAGCACAACATACCAATTTTGAATGCTGGTCAGTTTCCAGAGTACCACGGAGATGCGATTGCGCAAATCATCAAGCCAACCAAGATCGCTCGGGGGAGGATACGAAAAACGTGAGCTACAGTCTGCTAGTATTTGGTGACGCACAATATTTTGGCCAAGTGGAGCACGTTGTCACAAATCACATGAGTGAGGTGAGCAGAATGGGCATACATGGGGTGTCTTGACCTCCGCTGAAAATGAAAATTTGTCTGTACAGATATGTGCTCTGTGATTGTTTGTTCAGAAAACAGGCTACCTGGTGAACGTATTTCAGATGTTTTTCCGGAGCAGCGATACACATCCCCATGTAGTAACCTGCACAGATGGACAATAGCAGTCTGGTCTTAATATACTGAAAACGTTCTTTTTTCATGCACTCCCCTAACTGGGTTGTGTCAGTCCGTCACAATACATAACACAAGTATCAATGTGATCGATCTCTCTCTCTCTCTCTCTCTCTCTCTCTCTCTCTCTCTCTCTCTCTCTCTCTCTCTCTCTCTCTCTCTCTCTCTCTCTCTATATATATATATATATATGTGTGTGTGTGTGTGTGTGTGTGTGTGTGTATTTATGTACATTGACATGACATTAGTGTATAATTTTTCCATAAAACGTTATAATTGGGCTGAAAAATTAAAAGCATGACCAAAAAACAACAGTTGTCTGTCTATTGATTGAATACTTTGTCTTGTCCATTTAGTGTCTATATGTCAGGGAGCAGGGAGGGAGCTGTCATAATGCACACTGTACCAAAGAGTACGTGTAGTTATTTGAAGAACATCAATATTAAATATAGACTAGCATGTAGTGTTGTAGCGGGCCACTATGATAAATATATTTGCAAGAGTTTTACTCAAAGCCTGTTACGAGCAGTACCGAGTGGAAGTGCGGAGTGGACAAGTAGGGTAGTGCTACTCCTCTTGACGTGGTACTGTACGAAATCCATCTCTTCGCTTCCCAACCAAGACGAAAAGAGGTTTTGGATGGTCAACCCGGCCGAACGAAACTCATTGGGCGTAAAGACGAAGCACAGGGAGCAAACTGTGTATGCTAAAGTAAACGTCAACTCTGGGCTTTCCATGTTTTGGTCAGTTGAAAGGATGCATCAGCACTAAGAGGATTTCCGCTACCGCTCTTCTGTTTCCTTCCTGACAGGGTTCTTCTTCTTTGCGTAAATAATGCAGAACACACATTCAAGTCAAAACCTTCCTGCCCCCACTCGCCTTCTACTCGCCCTTTGGTGTTTCGCAAGCGACTCTTTACCGCCATCTATGGATTTCAGTGAAGAACTTTAACCTACACATTTAGGTGGAAACGTGTATCCAATACAAATACTGTATTTTCGTACAACAGCTTCGAGTCGACCACGTTACTTTCAAACAAATATTTTTTTTTTTTGTGATTCAAATGTAGACTTGCATTCTATTTTAAAAGATTGCAAAAACAGACGTTAACTATTTAAAGGGGACATATGCAGTTCCATTAACAGCGCCTAATTTTTACTAACGTCTCTGTAAATTTAGAAACAGCTTTTTCGAGGCGATAACGCGTCTTTATGGCTTGTTTGTTCCATCGGAACTGGGATCTTGCAATCTGACGGAGTCAAGAGTGTTCTTGCAAAGCCGACTGAGCAAATATTGCCACACGCAGCTATGCCACGCCGTCAAACTCGTACACAAAAAGACCAAGTGCTTTACGAATGCTGCATTCGAAGAAGGTGGGAAATCGGAATGATCCCACTTGTATTGTTGCACTTCCGACATCAAGGCGTTCTAAGTGAATGTCAACAACAACGATGTCTGATTCCAACAGTTGTCGTTCTGGTTCACCACAACACACTTTTTACCTCTAACAATCTTATTTCCTTAACTTGTGTAAATAAAGGAATATGTTATCGTCAAATCATTTAATTCATTTCACAAAATCACTCCATGCAGTGAGATTACGCCATATTTTCACTCAATCCGTACAAATCACGTTGTGTTACGTTTAAATTATTTCGAATAGAAACATTCATGTAAGGAAAAGCAAAATATGTTTACCATATTGTACATTATGCTTTGCCTTGAATGCAGCCTATGACCACAAAGGTGATACAACGAAGTAGAGGGTGTCCATAAAGTATGGGCATATCGTCAAAAACCCATACTTTTCAAACGAACATCTATCTATTCATCCATTTTCTGATCCACTTTATCCTCACGAGTGTCGCAGGCATGCTGGAGCCTATCACAGCGGTCTGCGGGCAGTTGGCGGGGCACAGTCTGAAATGATTGTCAGCCAATCGCAGGGCACACCGAGACAAACGACAAACAATCGTGCTCACACTCACACCTAGGGACACTTGATTGTTTAACCAACATACTGCCCATATATTTGGAATGTGGGAGGAAACCGGAGAAAACCCACAACATGCAAACGCCATACAGGAAGGCCGAGCCCGGAAATAAGTCTGGACCTCTACACCATCAATTAGTTGTGTATAAATTATGCGAAGAGATGATTAAACATTTATTCTGTTTCTGTCTTAATGGCCGGCGACAGAAATGAGTTTGACATCCGTGCTGTAAATTAATACTATCCTTTGTGTCTGTTCATCAAACGAAACTCAGAGGAGCTCTGCTTGAACATGCCTATCAAGGCATTTCGGACTGATATGTGCTGCTCAGTGTCAGAAAACTTGGTCTTAGTTGCACGATAAATACACACACAGCTATTTTAAAAAATGGCTACGAGCAAAACAATGGGCTACTCTGACTACTCTGGCATAAATACTATTGGATATCCATGAAAGACGCTCCAACAGCCTGGAAAGGGAACCTTTGAACCTAAGAAGGTTGGAGCAGTGTGATGATGAATAGTGGGCCAAAATACCTCTCGAGACATGCTGAAAGTCTCATTTGGGCACCAATAATTGTGTGTGTGTGTGTGTGTGTGTGTGTGTGTGTGTGTGTGTGTGTGTGTGTGTGTGTGTGTATGTATGTATATATATATAAACGCTTGCACTATTGTTTTGAGTTTTCGAAAAAGCCGGCATCATTTCTGAAGAGCCGCACAGCAACGGAACAGATTCTGACAATGAGAGGGAACCTGCTGTGTTTAATGGAGAACTTGCCCAGCTGTTCTCCATTAAGTCAAGTCAAGTCAACAGTATTTATAGAGCACTTTTAAACAGCCATCGCTGCATACAAAGTGCTGTACATGGAGCGATTTAACATACACGTTAAACAGTAAGACAAAATGGTAATAAAGGCGGTAGAAAGCACCAAGCAGTAAAATCATGCTGAGTCGAACGCCAAAGAATACAAGTGGGTTTTGAGGAGGGCTTTAAAGATGGGCAGCGAGGAGGCTTGCCGAATGTTCAGTGGGAGGTCATTCCAGAGAGAGGGACCAGCAACAGAAAAGGCTCGATCCCCTCTGAGCCTCAGTTTAGTTCCTGGTACTTCTAACAAAGACTGGTCCACAGACCTTAGGCGCCGGGCAGGTGTGTAGGGCCGGATGAGCTCAGACAGGTAAGGTGGGGCAAGATTATTTAGAGATTTGAAAACAAAGAGGAGGATCTTGAAAATAACTCTAAAATGAATGGGGAGCCAATGAAGGGATGCCAGAGTAGGAGTTATATGCTCCCTCTTACGAGTACCAGTCAAGAGGCGAGCAGCGGCATTCTGGACCAGCTGAAGGCGCTTAATGGAGGACTGGCTGACTCCAAAGTACAGGGCATTACAGTAATCGAGCCGGGATGTATATATAATTGATGGGAGAAAGGGTAAAAAGTCATTGTTGCCGTCTCTACATAATCCAATTATTAAACATACTTTATGGCACATTATAGTACAATGTAATGGAAAAAGTCAATATAAAACAAAACCCAGTGACAGATTGGAACCCAAATTCAATTCTTTAATACATATTACATAAGTATCATTGCTTCTTAACGTTGGTTTTGAACAGAGAAGCAAATGTTGATTTATGTGAACAATTTACCATCAAAAACAAACAAAAAACTTAGATTTGTAAACCTCAATTATTCGTTGTTGTTCACACAGTATGGTGTTACCATATATAAAACTTCTCCATTTTGAATCAAATTATCCGACATTAAAAAAAAAAAAATCAAGAAGTTGGAAAATTAGGCATAAAAATCATTGTGATGACTACTTCCTTCTCTCTTGTACAGTATCATCAATTCAGTCCAATAAAAACACAAGAGTCTTGTAAAGCACTGTGTGAGAATGTGTGTGTGGACAAAGAGCACACAAACATCTTTGGCTCAACAGATCAGAGGAGGAATCGGTTCTTACAGTAACGATACTATGACATTTCTTCCACGGAAAACAAATGGGAGAATGGAGGCACTTTGGCTACTTCTGGTCAAGAAGAGGATGCCGTTCAGCCCTAACTCATCAGGAAGCTGTTAAGGAAGCAAAGAGATTTTTAGTAAACTAGATAGCGCAACGATCATTTCTTCATTCTCACTTCACATGCCTACCTATATGGATAGCCGTGATACTTGGCCCTGAAAATAGACAGTAGCCAGCTGAAGAACAGCACCACCAGAGCAATACCTGCAACACACATAACTGACACCCGCAAAAGCACAAATGAATGAAACATTTAGGGACGCTTAAAACACACAACAGTGAAACGTTACAGTTGGTGTATTAAAGCCTCTTAGTACTCCCGCGTTCAATGGTCGCGTCGTATCACGTGACCGACGCATCGTGCGGTGCGGCACGTCTGCGACACGTTTAAGCGCTCATCAAGTCAGACTACACTAATGTAGCCTGGTTTTGAGCCGACAGATGTGCCGCAAACAAACGTACTTGTGCTGTTGCTGATTTTGAGTTGTCTTGACGCACTGTCGCCCTTGTAGTGTGAGATACGTTTGGTCCTGAGGCGTCCGGGATGATATTTATCCGTCTGTGCTCTTGGCATATTTATCACGTAAACAGATTTCAATTCATCAAACAATTTTAATATCACACAAAGACAAACCAAGGAAATACAAAATGCAGTTTCTAAATACCAATACAATTTATTTAGACACAAACCCCCCACCCCCGCTACCTCCCTGTCCCTTTGTGAAAAAGTAATTGCCCCCTGAACCTTATAATGGGTTGTGCCTTGGCAACAATAACAGAAATCAAGTGTTTGCGATTGTTGGTCGAGTCTTTCACATCGCAGTGGAGGAATTTTGGCTGAACTGCTTCAACCCCGCCATCTTGAAGGGTTTTCTAACTTGAAATGCCCATGTAAGGTCGCACCACAGCATCTCAATTGGACTCAAATCAAGACTTTGACTTGGCCACTCCAAAACCTTTTTTTTAAAATATTTTTTTAGGCCATTCAAAGGTGGACTTGTGTTTCGGATCATTGTCCTGCTGCATGATACAAACGCGCTTGAATTTGAGGGCGGAAACTGATTGGTGGACGGTCTCCTTCAGAATTTACTGGGAGACAGCAGAATTCATTGCCCCATCAATCACAGCAAGTTGTCCTGGTCCCGAGTAAGAAAAGTAGCCACAGACCATCACGCCACCACCATGCTTCACTGTTGGCCATAATGTTCTCTTTATGAAATGGTGTGCCATTTGTACCTCAGACTTAACATCTTCCAAAACGTTCAATTCGTCGTGAATACCGAAAATGGCACTGACAGTGGTATACTGAAGCCCCAGAGTTTTGGAAAAAGCTTTGCAACATTTTCCAGACTGATTTTCTAATTTCTTCGGATCATGGCATGATGCATTTGTTTATTGAGCCCACGCCACTTTGTCTGACAGATTCTATTTGTGATTTCAGTCAACAAATGGAGTGCTAGTGTGTTGCTTGGGAAATTGAACTTAGCTTTCTCAAAGCTGTCATTAGTCACATGTGATTTAACAAGGGGGTAACTACTTTATAACAAAGGGACAGGTAGTATTTTCTGGCTTAAAAGTTTGACTTGGCATTTAGAAACTGCATTTTGTATTTCCTTGGGTAGTCTCTGTGTGATATTAAAATTGGTTTGATGAATTGAAACCTGTGTATGTGATAAATATGCAAAGAACACAGACATCAGGAAAGGGGCAAATTCTATTTCATAGTACCCTCTTTCAAGGCTCACACTAGTTCTGGTCAAGATATCTTGCTTTTCCTGCTAAAGATGTTCTTCATCACTGCAACATTCACTAGCAGATTGTGACCTAATGTAGTCATTTAGGACGACCTAACACTCAAACCTGTTTTGTCTGAAAAGAGCCTTGAGATAACTGTTGTACTGTGCTTTTATGCCATAGAGGTCAAACTGAATCAGATATACGAAAGAGCTGCAGTCAACAAAAAAAAAACATCTACATACTCTTCCTTTTTCCAATGTCTACATCAGAGGTAGCGGCCTCACACAACAGCACTATTCCCATGGTAACCGCAGCATCTGACAGAGGATGGAGGTCAAGGTTTAGCGACTTTAATCCACAGTAGGGCAATTTACTTAACTTGAGGAACTGGAATGATTGCTGAGGGTCACGCCAACATGCAAACCTCAATCAGGTCTCACAGAATAACTACATATATTCATCTAATGTTTTTAATTGCATTATTTCATTTTTCATAAGATGATAGTTTTGTGTTTAAGGTATACTGCATGTTGTTATATTTACAAAATGAAAATAGTAAAAAACATTTAAGTAATCAGTAAAATTACGGTAATATCACTTTTTAATCAACATTCACAAAAAAAGGATTTCTATAGAATGCATGTATTTGTCTATATTGTTTGGAGTGTGCTGACATGAAGAGCACCAATCACCAACTCATACGAACCATTTCTATGTACGAAAAGCCACTGGCCCGCTTCCCTCCACTTATTAAGAATGTTGCCAACATAAGGATCAATTCTGGCTTCGTCAGTATTTACTTTGTTTCAAAATAAAAAATGCCCGAGGGGTCAGACTAGTCATTAAATATAACGCCAATGTCACTGTCAAGTTGACATCACTCAAGAGAAGTTGTTGTCATTACTCACTGGTCCTGCCCGCACACATGCACCTCAAAATAAAAGCATGCATAGCTTGTTTTTTTATTTTGAATGAATAGAAACCGTGACGACCAGCTGTGGTCCATAATCTGTACTTTGCCCAGGCCCTTAGTCAAACCTCGTCTGAATCTTACTCAAAGACCATATCAGACATTAAAAGAGAGAATGCACACGGCTGAAGGATACTGAAGAGGAGGACGATATGCGTCTCAGCCACGAATTGGGCTTGACTGCTGCCGTGGATATAACTCTGGAAAATAAAAAAACAACAACATTATTTGATAGGGAATTTGTTAAGATTTACAAATCCTCATTAGTCCGAGGCAATTTGTAGTCATCTTACGATCTGGCCAGTGTTTGGGTTCTTGTGTGCATAAGGGGGTCCTCTGATGTGGTTCCACATCTGGCCAGAGGTCATGATCAGGACAAAACACTGCAATTGATATTTTTTTGAACAGGAGTCAGCAGATTACTTGAATATCCCTCAAATTCATCACACAATTACAATAAGTAGTAGTAAAAGTTGACGTTGGCAGATGCCTGTGCGGGTTTTATTCATACTTACCAGTGCAGAGAAGGCCCAAACGTTGTTGTTAAAGAGAAACTCCAAATTGTTCCTTCGTAGATAGGCCAGTCCACCGATAACAGCAAGGAGAAAACCAAGAAGGAGAGGCCCAGCATAGTTGGGAGGACGAATCACTCGAATCTGAAAAAAAAAATATATATAATAAATAAATAAAAAGAAAATAGAAAATAAGACATTTTAACATGAAAAACATGTAGACGTGTGTCCATCCATCTGTTTTCTACCCCATGTATTCTGTTCAGAGTCACAGAATGCTGCAGCCCATCTCAGTTTCCCTTCGGCAAAAGGCAGACTATGCCTAAACTCTCTGTGATGTATCAATGAGAAGCATTATTGGCAATTGTGAAGCACAATAATAATAAAATACAATAAAAATAGAAGACGTGAGATAGCGGACTCATCGCTGTTCAAAATGTTAGAGCGACGTAGAATCTTGCGAGAAACATTGTTCTTTGTGTTTTCCCCTGCAAAGAAATGTACTGTAGTGACATCCAAACACAAGACATGGACTCCTTTGAAATAATTTGTGCTTTAGTGACAACGGCACACTGACAAGAGCAAAGATGTACTTGCAAGTAGTGTCGCCAGTACAGGCAAGTTTTCTGTGTGCTTTTTTTGTACTTGAACATAAGCATTTAAAGAATGTTAATTATAGGTGGATTGTTCAGACATGGACTGTGAGAGTTCCACCATGTTCGGGGCATACATGTACAGTACTGCAAAGTGTTAATTTCGTAAACATTTAATCATACTTAATTTCCATAATACCTGAAGTGTCGCTCGCCCTTTTCACGACGTCTTTATTGTGTTCTTTTTTGAATAAATGAGAAATGTTCAGTAGAATGTGTGTTCAATGCTTCATTTTGTAACGGATTTATCCAAAAGGGAGTACGTAGCTATTTTGCACAAAACAAAGATAAATGCTGTTAATCTCTGTCAGATCTGCAAATTAACCTAAAAACATGCAAAATATTGCACGAGGTTAGTACACTCCCCCCCCCCCCCCCCCGACTCACAGCGTGGAATGATTAATAATGACAGCTTGTCTCAACAATGTTCTTATTAAACATGTTCACTGAAAATAACACAATCGTTCACAAATGAATTCCTTCGAGGGACACCCCAATTGCGAAACTTGTTTGACCCATATAAAACTACGGAGTTATCTCTGGGACCATATTACATCAACAATTTACATAATCAATCTAGGCCAATCAATCTTCTTAATCCGGCCCGCCGAAGATTGGTGCACAATTAAGGTTTGATTGCATTCATTTCGTTTGGACTTGTAATGACAGGTATTTCAACACCAGATGGCGCAGTTACTTCAAGTTGCAGAGCACAGGGAGGGAGGGGAAGACGAAGAAAGAGGGAGAGAGTAACGAAGCAGGTAACAAAGTACGAAACATTCAGGAGAGTCCTGAATTTCAAGACTTTGGCGTTTATTTTTTTTTTAAAAGCTAAATGCAGTACTGTAGTCTGGTGTGATCTTTTGTATTTTATGGACGTGACAGCTTCTTGTTGACTTTGAAACTGAGCTTGTAGCCAACGTGTGCGCATTTTGAGCATGTCATGTCTCCGATCTACTGGTTAAAGGACACTTTGATTCTCTCCTCTTTCATCTCAAACTGCTTCAAACAACAAAGCACGTGACAGGAAAGTGGTTAAGGACTGCACGACTGTCCGTGTTTTGTGTTATGTGCTGTGTTTACACTTTAACTTGATGTGAACCGTTTTGTTGAGCGCTTTGTTACAGCTGCTGATGTTGTGAAAGCGCTCTATAAATCAGCATGTATTGTATTGTATTTGTATTAAAGTTTTCACCGCGTGTTAAAACATATCTGTTCATTGATTGAGGGACAGCAACAATCATGATTTGCTTTTGTATCGTCTTTGGTTTTACCTGCATGAGAATTTCAAGTTCAATGTCCGTTTTGTTTTTTTCTTCACGACCGTCAAACATTGATATCGTTAGCATGCATTAAAGGTTTCAATCTGAAGTTGTTACACATACCTGCACACCAGTCCGGTCTGCCACCCACCTCGCCAGCTGCTCAGCTGCAAAGCCTTTGACCTGGAGCTCGTAGTTATCAGGCTTACGGGGCTTCCCTTTCGCAGGGAAATGGAGAAATGTCGGCGCAGAGTTCATATTAAGCTGCAAAAAAACCACACATTTACATATTCAACATTTACCGTCAAAGGCCCAATGGAAAGTAATCTGATCGGATAAAACAATCTACAATGGTCACTCATTACGAGATACTTAAAAGCTAAACCAAACCAAACCAAACCAAACATTTCTAATGTCGCCTCATTCAATCATTCATAGCAGGACTGATTTCATTCCATGGATCACACGAGTACGCCAGGAAATCTGGACACTTAAAGGAGAAGTCAAGTCAAAAACAGTCTTTACGATAATATGTTCGATGCGGCCACACTAGTCCAAACACAGATTCTTATTAATATTGCATCTCTGCAATCGGAAAGGAGCAGCAAAATCCACCTGTTTTATCCATCTCAGGGGGTGGCCATTTTGTCAGTTGCTGTCAAGTGAAAATGACATCACAGTTGCTCAGTGGTCAGGTAACGACCAATCATGGCTCACCTGTTTTCTGAGTTTGCTCATGTGATGTTCACAAGCTGAGCCGTAATTTGTTGTTACCTGAGCCCTAAAGCACCCTATTCCACCGAGGGCCCAAATACTGTGACTGTTGGCAAAGGTAGAAAAACGCCCGTTCAGATCAGTTCGCCTTGCAGTAGGAATTTGACATTTAACAATGTTAACTTGCACCTTATAATTAACTGTTAACTTGTATCCGTTTCTCCATCAATTGTAGCTGAAATAAATCTCACCGTTGTACAAAGATATTTGTTATCTTGGTTTCCCTGGACAAGACAGCCTAACGTTCACCAACAATTTTAGTGATTTTTCTTGTCACAGGTTCAAAATTTTCTTGGAAGAAGAAAAGTACAAGCAAACATCTGGCGACCGTTTGTCCAACATTTGGGAGCTTGAACTTACCCAGACGAATCCTGATGAGAATGCAACGTTCGCTTTGTTTGAAAACACTGGCAATTGTTCATCGTTCAATGGGATAGGGGCTCGAGCAACAGTAACGTCATTTTCCATTGACAGCAAGCAGCAAAATGGCCGCACCCTGAGCTTGTCGAAAACAGGTGGATTTTGCGACTGAATTCCTATTCCACAAATGCAATATTAATCAGAATACTGCGTTTACTTTACATTGTGAGGCCGTATACAAATAATGTAGGGAGCATTTTCAAGTCGACTCTGCCTTTAAGAAGCATGTAGTGAATTTAGCTTTTGCTGACAATCAGGTAAATCAAGAAATATATACACAAACATACACACACACACACACTGGACAGCGACACAGAGCCATACTACTGAGTAATTATGGCTAGCATGAGTAAAGGCTGCTAAGCAGTATAGTTCTTTCTCGTCTCACCATCTGAAAGACATCTGATCCTTCATCAAAATCGACGGATGCAAAGAAGACCTTGTTTGTGAAGGCAGAGGAATAGCGCCAGGAGTTAGCCAGCACTTGAAATTCTTCATCTGCTTGTCTGAAATGAAAAAACGTATTTGAATTCCACCCAACATGGATTAATATGGAATTGTACAATATCACACATGACTGAAACAATGACATCATTACAGAGGTGCACGCTAAAGGGAAGGTCAAGTCAAACTTCGCGACAGTATTATGTTCTATGTGGCCCCACTAGTCTGAACACAGCATTCTGATTAATAATGCATTTGTAGAATATTAATTCAGCAGAAAAATCCATGCATTTTTATCCATCTCAGAGGGTGGCCATTTTGCCACTTGCTATGGACTGAAAATGACATCGCAGTGCCAAATGCGGCAAGCGAGGAAAGCGGGAAGCTGGAAAAGTCTGACTTCAGACAAAGGAAAAGTGCATGATAACACCCCTTTGAACTGGGAAGTCTGAAGTGCAAAGTCACTGACCACCTTCAATGTGACATCACTTGACAACGGCGACCCCGTTGTCAAGTGAAACAGACCGTGAATGTCAAATACAAGATTAAATATATTTACTTGCGTATTTATTCATTCATTAATTTAGTGATTTGGAATAATTTTAAATAACACAGTGTGATTTGAAGAAGAAGAAGAAGAAGAAAACCTTTATTAGTCTCACAATGGAGAAATTCCCAATTTGTAGTGACTGTGTGAACATATGCCAACATACGACCATATCACGACCAAACAAATAAAACAGGTGAGTCATGATTGGTGGTGACCTCCACCCTGTGTGGTGAGGTCATTTTCAGTCGACAGCAAGTGAGCAAAAAGGGCCACATCCTAAAATGGATTAAAAGGTAAGGCCTTTTTGGACGAAAAAAACGACCATGTATAGTAAAGCTAGTGGATTTGTCTACTACATTAATTTTTCACAAACGTAATATTGATCAGATTTCAATTTGTTTATACAGGTGGGCTGCAATCAACATATTATAAAGACAATTTTAGACACGACTTGCTCTTTATAAGTTGCTTGCTCCATACCTGCAGACCCCGCACTGCCTGTGGCTTTGCAACGCTGTAAACATGATGACGACGGAGTAGTTTCTGGGAGGAGCCTTTACAAAGCGGCGAAATTTATCACCGTTCATTCGAATGACGGAACGCTTGGAGGTCCACTCCATCATCTGTGTCACTTTCTCAGAAAGGAGAGTCTACACAGAACACAGACAATAGTTGATACATGTATAGACAGCGGTAAACCCTGATTGACAGGCTTTGTATTCCATCTTAAACAGTATAGAACATCCAACCATCCATTTTTCGAACTGCTTAAACCTCACTAGGGTCGCGGGGGGGTGGGGGGGTGCTGGAGCCCCATCCCAGCCGTCTTTGGGCAGTAGGCGGGGGACACCCTGAACCGGTTGCTAGCCAATCGCAGGGCACACAGAGACGAACAACCACGCGCGCTGACACTCACACCTATGGATAATTTGGTGTGTTCAATCAGCCTGCATGTTTTTGGAACGTGGGAGGAAACCGGCGCACCCGGAGCAAACCCACACAGGTACCGGGTAGAACATGCAAACTCCACACAAGGAGGCCGGAGCTGGAATTGAACCCGGTACCTCTGCACTGTGAAGTCGAAGTGCTCACCACTGGACGACCGGGCCGCCCCAGTATAGAACATACAATATCAAATATACGAGTAGGTCACAGTATGGTACATGAGCAAAAGTTGGAAATCATGATAAATTTATTTTATTCATGTCCTTCGATTAGTAACTGTTCACTGATCCAAAATTATGACCTAGAGTGGTCGAATTAGATCCAAATTAAGATCCATATTAATCGGCATTAACTAAAAGATAAACAGTATATATTATATTCATAGTGTCAACCCATCTGTCGTTGCATGCACCGTATATACAAATGGCCTAACTGTGTGTATCTATATATATATATATATATATATATATATATATATATATATATATATACAGAGAGAGAGAGAGAGAGAGAGAGAGAGAGAGAGAGAGAGAGAGAGAGAGAGAGAGAGAGAGAGAGAGAGAGAGAGAGAGAGTATATACTGTCATCGTTTGTGTGTGTGTGTATGTGTATGTGTATGTGTATGTGTATGTGTATGTGTATGTGTATGTGTGTGTTGGAGGGTTGTTGTGTACATCTCGTCAACATAAATAATCCGCACGTTAGTTGTTGTCTGCTGACTGTTAGCCTGACCGCTAAATACAGGAAGCATGCCTGTGAAGTCAGAAATCACACGAAACCGTCCCATATATTTTATGAATACGTGCCACTCCACATTGATAAAAAGAAACCACAATACCTCTTTCTTCTTCTGTGCGTCAATGGAGTCATGGTAGAATATGAAAATGATAAGCAACGAAAATATAACTTTTCCACACATTCTGCTGGACTGCAACGAGCAGCTCTCCTGTCAACTTTCTATTGGTCGTCGTTCTTCTTCTTCGTCTTCTTCTTCTTCTTTTTATTCTTCTTCAGTTGTTCTGCTTCTTCTTCGATGGTGTTTCACGGCGGTTTGCACAGATGAATACATATGGCAGCGCCATGTAGCGGCTCGGCGAACCACCATCCCACGTGGCGGCCATAATGGCAGGGGCAACTGTCCTATCAAAAGACAATGCATGGGCATTGACAGTAAATCACAATTTGCTAATTTCTAAACCTATTCTTGTGAGATTGTCTTTTTTGTTAATACCAAAACGTGTGTGACCAATTCGTTGAATAAAAAGAAGAAAGATGTAAATTTTATGGTGGCAGGTTATTCCCGGTTCCCTTGTCGGAATTCTGTGGCAATGGACAAATATATGTAACTGGATAGGATACAGCACAATGTGCCAGCGTCGTTGGTCTTTTAGCTTTCTTACCATCCACACACACGGAGTGCGGTGACGTCTTCACCTCTCGGCTGTAGTCACAGTGTAGGTACGTAACTCAGATGAGGCGTGTCTTATTTACTTCTTTATACAGTGATCCATCGCTACTTCGCGGCGCGTTTATCGCGGGTTCAGGGCATCGCGGATTTTTTAAAAACTTTTTTATTTTTTTTTTACATATACATGGAATACTGTACTGTATATGTTGCTCTATGTGACTCACTGTTGTTTTTCAGCTTCTCGCGGACCTTATCGCGGGTGGTTTTGGTCCCCATTAACCACAATTTACTGTACTGTCTTAGTGGTGCTGAAGCTCTGTAGAGGGAGTGGCAAAGCAGTGCCTGTTGAAAGTGAGTTAAAATGAGCACACCCGTGTGTCATTTGAACGACTTCTCATGACTTGCAACAGTGTACTCATGAAAATAAAAACATCCATTCATAATCTGATCCAGTTACCCTCAGAAGGGCCATTGGCAAGCTGGAGCCTCTCCCAGCTGTCTTCAAGCAATACATCCTGAACTGGTTACCAGCCAATTGCAGGGCACAAACAGACAAACAACCATTCACACTCACAGCCACACATTCTGCAATTACACAGAAAAGTGATCTAATACAAGGCTTTTTTTAAGACAACTACATTGGAGATATAAATGACAATACTTCACACTACACAGTCAATCATGTCTGACACGATCTCTCATCGATTCACCACTTTCTCCCCTTACTTTCTGACAGGGATTAGCATAACAGCGGAGTAAAATCGCCAAAGGAGGAAAAAAAATTAGCCAGCATCCGCGACCCTAGTGAGGATTAAGCGGTTCGGAAAATGGATGGATGGATGGATTTCTTGTGAAATTATTTGCGATTGATCGACACGAATGCCCCAACTATAGCTGGGACCCTTCTCTCGTGGTTATTTTTTTTTGCCACCATCTAGTGAATGGGGAGTGAAATTGCGTTCTTGTGATCTATTCTAACCCCTAAAGCAGGGGTGGGCAAACGTTTTGGCTTGGGGGCCGCATTGACTTTTAAAATTTGACAGAAGGGCCAGGTCAGCACAAGCTATGGTACATAAAAAAACTGCATTTGTTGACAGTCCATATCAAACATCAACAGAACACAAGCATGAACGTACTTTATTAATATACTTTTTAAAAAGACAACAGTGTTGTTGATGACCTATTTTAGCCTGTGCATTGCTGCAGATGGGTTGTGATCAGACCAGTAGAAGTAGAGTGATACAGAGGTCCAAGGTGGTCGATAAGATCCCCCCCCCCCACCCTGTGTTCTGCAACTTCAAGTCAATGCGTCACCTGGCGGTGAAATATCTGTCATTACAAGTCCAAATAAAATGAATGCAATCATTCACATCAAACCTTAATTGTGGACCAACCTTCGGTGGGTCGGATTAAAAAGAAAAACGGGCCGGATTTGGCCCGCGGGCCATAGTTTGCGCACTCTGCCCTAAAGTGTTGTATGAAGAAAATCAAATCATAAATTGAAAATAAGATTAATATGGGTTGAGTTATACCACTGAGGACTCGCACAGAAGTGTCAATAGCACGTGATGGTTCACGAAAGAATTTTAAGGGCTTGTCGTTAAATGTGTGGATTCCATTTTGATGACGTTTTACTGTCTACACTGTACAGTATATTACCTGTATTACAGAAATTTAGCGTGCGGTGTGGGGTTACCTACGACGGGGCGGGGCCGGACCGGGCCGGGCGGGGCGGGGCGTGATGGGTCCCAAGTGATCGAGATCCAGGAAATGACAAGCGTCCACAGTCGCATGGGAAGTTAAATTGTGCTCACATTCGGCGAGTGATAAGTACGAGCATCTCCGATATGCTCACGCGATGACCGAACAGCAATTTAACCGTGGGATGGATAGCAATAAATCCGGTATGTTGTGATAATAATGCCAACTCACCGCTGAACTTAGGTCTTTGCGTGTGGCTACCAATTTTAGCAGTGGGTATGCTAACTAGTAGCTAGCTTTGACAAAGACCCTGGTTGATTTTGATCCGTAACATGAATTACCCTGACAGTTGTGGAAAATAGGGACATTCTCCGTTTGGTTTTGTTGCCGACGGTATGAAGCGATCTTTAAATGCCGTGTTCGTATGGTATACTATACTCTCTCTGTTCAGCAAGCGATTACGAGCAAGCCTTGGATTTTTGAAGCACACCTCAGCTATGCTTGAACATGTGTTTACGTTTGGTCGCGGATTTCCCACTATCGATTTTACTCCTTCAACTCTGGCGAAACGGACCCAAACATCCGCCAAGTGACTTTGTTTAATTTGAAGGTGCTCTACCTTAATGCCGTGTTCTTTTGTATTGTATTGTATTCTGTTATATTCGCAGACGTGATATGTCATTTGGCATGTTAAATGTCGACTTGAAAAAGGGCACAGAACTTATTCCTTGACATATTCAACCTGGGCAGACGAGTGTTTATTACGATATTATGTACTACAATGTAGCAAGCTACCAGAGACCTAAACCACCTCAAAATAATATTTGTTATTGCTGTGACTTAATGATATTTGAACCTGATAAAGCCACCTAAGCCCTAAATACCTTAAATGCATTAAAATCATTTGAGGATAACTTGTTTGCTTTGGTTATGGATAGATTGACAGATTGGGTCAGACAGGATTCTCCCTGGAGTATGATGTTTGCAGATGACATTGTGATCTGTCGTGAGAGTAGGCAGCAGCTCCAAGAAAACCTAGAAAGGTGGAGGTTTGCACGAGAGAGAAGAGGACTGAAGGTATGACAGAGTACACATGCATAAATGAAAGGAAGACCAGTGGAACGGTGAGGTTACAGGGAGCAGAGGTGGTGAAGTTACAGGAATTTAAGTACCTAGGATCAACAGTGTAGAACAGCGGAGACTGTGGAAGAGAAGTGAAGAATAGAGTGCAGGCAGGATGGAACAGCTGGAGAAAAGTGTCAGGAGTGATTTGTGATAGAAGAGTGTCAGCTAAGATGAAGGGAAAATTTACAGAACAGTTGTGAGACTTGCCATGATGTATGGTCTAGAGACACTAACAATAGGTGAAATACAGGAGGCAGAATTAGAGGTGGCTGAGTTAAAGATGCTGAGATTCTCCTTAGGAGTGACAAGGATGGACAGGATCTGAAATGAGGTCATCAGAGGGACAAGTCAGACAGGAAAGTTTGGAGAAAAAGTTAGAGAGGCCAGACTGAGATGGTTTGGAAATGTACAGTGGATACATTGGTAAGAGAATGTTAGAGATGGAGCTACCATGTAGGAGACAGAGAGAAAGGCCAAAGAGGAGATTCATGGATGCTGTGAGGGAAAACACGCAGGTAGTTGGAGTCAGAGTAGAGGATGCAGAGAACAGGGATAGATGGAAATTAATGACTCGCTGTGGCAACCCCTGAAAAGGGACAAGCCGAAAGGGGAGGAAGAAGAAGGAAAGATGGAAAAAATTGGCAGAGTCAAATGTACAGTTAAAATCAAAATGTAAACAACACTTGGAGATTCTTCAACTCAGTCAACGCTATTTTTCAGCTCAATAAATAGTGTTGAACCATTAGTTCACCATTAAATTCTTGGTACCGAAAGAGGGAAAAACAAACAGAACACCAGATGGAAAACTAGTCAAACTTGATGCCCAAATAAATCTATTCACACTAAACGTTCTCAACAAATAAATGCAGATTTTAAAAAATACTATTTGTTGGAAGGCCTTTACAAAGAGCACATTCCCAATTGTACTGTAAAGGCGTCCATGTTAATCCTTGTGGCAACTGGAAAAATATCCACTATGTGACGACCGCTGGCCATTACACCTGCACAAGCTAGAAATGAGCTGTCGGTCTCTTTTGCATTTGCAACTTCTGTCTGCATGAATACATGCAGCCTGCCAGGTCCAATCCTATTATCCATTTTGTGAAACAATTATACTGAAACTGAGCACTTTCTGAAATGGTTTATTATATAATAGGGAAAATAAGTGCACTATTGTCTCTGCGTCTGTCACCTTTACCCATTAACTTTGCATTCTTCTTTAATTTGCTAGTTAGAACTTGGAGTGCTGCCTGAGAAATAATCTTCAGGCTGTGGAAGGGAGGAAATCAAATGCCTTTGAGACTTACCAGAAACATTGAAGAAATGGGTCCCAGGAAGAAGACCTTGAAACTTCAACCCTTAGGGGCCAACTGTGGATGGGAAGTGCCTCTGAGGCCAAATGAGCCCAAAGACTACATCAATGAACTGTCCCATGAAGTTCTCTGTCATATATTCAGGTAGGCTTCCTTTTCAGTTAAAACGGGGATGAGTTTAAAAGTGTTCCCATTTAACAATTCATGCTTCGTGAAAATCATCAGTGATTGTGCTTGGTGAGCTGAATGATGAGCAGCTTTAGGTTTGATTATTTGTTATGCAATGTTTGTAAATGGAATCATTGCCAGTTGTTGTTGATCTTGTTAAATCTTTGCCCTAAATTCAAAAGAAATCAAATGTTTTCCAGGTACCTTCCTATGAAGGACATCGTATGCATGGAGTGTCTGTCTAGAAAGCTCAGAGAAGCTGTCACCCTCTACTTGCGAGTGATCAAAGTAGTGGATCTTTGTGCTGGTCACTGGTGGGAATATATGCCCTCAGGTAAGCCCCTCCATGCCAAGTCATAAAAGGAACGTTCATTTGAATAGTAGGAAGTACAAATTCAAATGAAGTTGGGACTCTTGTGTTAATCAGAAATAAAACAGAATATGATGATTTGCTGATCGTGTTCAACCTATATTTCATCAAATACACTACTACAAAGACCGAATATTTTATGTTCAAACTGACAAACGCTATTGTTTTTAGCAAATAATTATTCACTTAGAATTTTCTGGCTCCAACACATTCCAAAAAGCTGGAACAGATGGCAAAAAAAAGAAATTCGAAGAATTCTCTGTTTGAAATATCCCACAGGCTAACTGGGAAGAAGTGTGTCCCGTGATTGGATGTAAAGATGGGGCGGGAGGTTTACCTCTTTGTAAACAACTGTGCGAGGAAATAGTCGAACAGTTAAGAGGCAATGTTCCCTCAACGTACAGTTGTAAGTAATTTTGTGATGTAATCATCTAATGTTCACAATATCAAAATTGCCTTCAAAATAATGCCCGTGGATGAGTCGTAGCAGATTTTAGTGGAGTAAAAATCTTCAGTTTCTATCTTGCTGCGACTATACAGAACCTTTGAAAATATATCTTCAAAAATATTGTCCTGGGAACGGGGAATCTTGAACGGTATGTTTTGCTTGTGAAATGGACAGAAACGCAACAGACAAAAAAAAATGTTTAAAGAATCTTGAGTGTGTCTGATATTTCAAACTGCTTATCACAAAACCTGCACCAGTTTGTCCATTAATAAATTGCAGTCGGTATTACGAAACAGGCAAGAAGCTTGTGAAAAGAATTCAAAAGGTTTTCACGAATTGTCTTTATTTGCTTCAGGTTTTACAGATAGCAGTTTCTTGCTTCTTTTGAAGAAGATGCCTGACCTGGAGCAACTATATGGCCTCCACCCCAGATACCTCGAGAGGAGACGAGTCCGAGGCTGCGAGGCATTCAGTATACCTGGTGTGGTGGAGGCACTCCAAGCCTGTCCCAGTCTGTTGGTCAGTATGCACTATGCAG
Organism: Hippocampus zosterae; assembly: GCF_025434085.1. NCBI lineage: Eukaryota > Metazoa > Chordata > Actinopteri > Syngnathiformes > Syngnathidae > Hippocampus > Hippocampus zosterae. The sequence goes on from NC_067451.1 coordinate 35,650,196, forward strand.
CCTGTTGACTGTGACGAACCCTGACAACTGGTGCCACTGCCAATCTCTAATTTGCCTAAACCAGGGGTGTGAAACTAATTTTTGTCGCAGGCCACTTTGGAGTGACATCTTCCCTCAGAGGGCCATTACTATGGTGAACTGAATAAATGTTTAATCATCCCATCGTATTATTACTTGTACACAAAAAATCAAATACACGGGGACACCCTGATTAGGAAAGGACAGAGCCGACTCTTCCTACTCAGGAAACTGACGTCTTTTGGGGTTCAGGGGTCACTCCTTAAGACGTTCTGTAACTCGGTGGTGGCCTCGGCCATCCATTATGGCATTGTCTGCTGGTCAGGCAGCATCTCAGCCCGGGACAGAAAGAGACTGGAGCGACTGGTCAGGAAGGCCAGTTCTGTCCTGGGTTGCTCCCTTGACACTCGATGAATAAAAAATAACAATCATAATAATAATAATAATTAAATGATGTGAAGGAAAATTGTAAATACTACTGCGATTTATCCATTTTGTGTTCATATTGCATTTAATTGAAAGATGTTTGTTTTTTTCTCTTTCTTCTTTCTACATACATTCTTGCTGCTGGAGGCTGTAAATTTCCCCAGTGTGGGACGAATAAAGGATATCTTATTAAATAGATGGATTAATAGTTTTCAAATCAGTCAACTGTTTGTTTGACGTTTGTGCAATTATTGTCTAAGTGAGTGTAAACAGGGTAAAAAAACGTATTTCAAAGTCTCACCGTTATTTATGACGCATGACAATTTGACATTTCGGTCCAGATTTCAGCAAGGATCATGGAAGTTGACACGCATGATTTGCTTTCGCGGGCCACATAAAATGACGTGGCGGGCCGGGTCTGGCCCCCGAGCTTAGAGTTTGACACTAGACCTAAACTGATGGTGTAACATTTATTTTTGGGATTGCTTAAGGCAAGGGCACCCATTATGTCGATCCTGATCGACGTAATGGTAGATCTAAGACGGGTCCCAAGGAGTGTCGAGGAGAAAAACAAACAACCATTTGTGTGTCTTTGTACAGTTAGTAATATATTTTGCACCCTAATCATCCTATCAGTCTCATTTTCACAAAAAAATAAAATAAAGCAGGTAAATCTTGAATTTACGGTGGCGCGTGAATACGTCACCGGAAGTTATTTGCGCTCCGCAGTCTGCAATTGCAGCTTGTGATCAGAGCTGTTGTGCTTTCTTTTATCGTCATTATTCTCATTCAGAGTTTGCTTCGTGTACAATTCACAGAGGGCACGGAAAAAGAATAGGAATCTAGGAGGGTCCAGGGAAGTACTTTAAAACGGTACGTGTGAGCCACGATAGTTAACAGGCTGCAAAAGTGCATCGCATGCCTAAGTTTCAGGCTGTTTCTCATCATGCCGCGCATGTGTGCGTGCGTGTGTGCGCGCTCGTGCCGGTAAGGGTAGATCCCGGTGAGTTAGTTGATCGAAAAATAGATCTTCGCTCCAAAAAGTTTGGGCACCCTTGGCTTAAGGTATGTTAACTAAAGTTCCTTACACAGCTATAAGGGTGTACATATTCATGTCAATGAATAAAAAAATATCCTGGCAAACGTGCCTCGTCATAACCATAATACCGTATTGGCCGAATATAAGACGGTGTTTTTTTGCATTGATAAGACTGAAAAAGTAGGGCTCGTTTTATATTCGGGGTCTAGATATTATACCCATTCAAGACGCTAGATGGCGCCAGATATGAATGAAGCGAAAGCTGAACTTGACGCCCAGGCCAGTGGGTGTGAACCCCTGCCACGAAGAATAAAAATAAAAATAGCTGTAGCACGAAGAAGAAAAAATAGAAAATAGCGGTAAGAAGGAAAAGAGGAAAATAATAGAAGCGATAACACAAAATGGAGAAACGTAGTGACAATCTGGAGAAAAGTGGGTCGAAGTTAAGATGTAATTTACATTTCAAAAACCAGAAGCCATTCAGTTACGAATGTGTTTGCACTTTCGATTTGAATGAGGCAAAAGAACATGCTTTTTCTCTCAAATATATTGTTATAATCATTTGTTTCAGATGTACTGTAATTATTATCTGTATAAAAATTAATTTGGTGTTCAAAAAGTCATTTTTCAAACTTCAGTCTTGAAAAAGAGGGGGGTCGTCTTATCATCAGGGTCGTCTTATATTCGGGCCAATACGGTAGTGTATGTGTTTTATATTTACTCTGCAGTCGTGAGTTGTGTTCCTCCTCTTCTATAGTTAGCGCCTCCTTTTTTTCTTCAGTTGTTTGCTTTTGTGGCACGCACTGAAGGGAAAAAACCAAAATATAACTACGATGCTCATATAAGCCAAATACAATACGAACAGCGATTGAAATGTCAAGCAATAGAGACACATTGCTAATTTCATCATGGTTTATTGACCATAAGGCGCTTCATTTTTAGTTATAAGAAGGTGGGAAAAAAACTAAAGGTTTAATCGAGATAAGGATTTGAAAAGCCAGAGGTGAGAAACATTGTAGTTTTACATTGTCGAATTCTACGAAGGTTTATCAGCATGATGAGAAGCGGTGGTAGCTTGCCCAGGGTGGGCTGCATGATGCACTTGCTATATATGGTTAGAAAAGCCCTTTGGTTCTAAATTTTAAATACAACAATGTACATACAAGTGTTTCACTGTTTTTCAGGGTGTCAAGACATCCCACCTTGAGCTGGTGGAAGCCATTTGGAACTACAAATACAACAATATACATACAAGTGTTTCACTGTTTTTCAGGGTGTCGAGACATCCCACCTTGAGCTGGTGGAAGCCATTTGGAACTACATGCCACAGGTTCACATACTCGGGAAGTTTCGCAATCGTAACGGAGCGTTCCCGATTCCTGCTGAGAATAAATTGATCATCCCCATTACTGCAAAAATTCAGACACTTCACCTTGTGGGTGAGTATTTGGTTCTACAACAATGTTTTCGTAAAAGTTTGCCAAAATGACTGATACTGCAGTAAAATATACAATACAATGCGTTGATTTCTATTGTGCTTTCATAACAACAGCGGCTGAAGCAAGGCGCTTCACAGAGCATATAAACACCTTCACAATAAATGCAAGAGAACACGTGTTGTAACATAAAACATTGACAAGAATGCAATCATAACTCTTCCTACATTAGCCTTGTTGTTTGATGTTTTGACGAGAGATCCAGTCCGCTTTCACAAGTGGATCAGTGACGTCATGATCACAGCACGCATGATGTCGCACACGTCAACAACAAGCAACGTTTGAAAGTGCACAAGTAGTTGTAGCATCTGAGGATGAGTAACAGAACACTCAAACCGAAAGAATAGTTAAATTCTCCAGTCCCATTTAAATCCGCTTCAAGTCCAAGCGCTGACTCCCAGTTCCATATAGACATCCACACTGCGCGCCGACGCCCCTCTCTCCTCATCCTCGGCTACACCAGCCAATGCATCCAGCCGCACCAACGCAGACTGTCCAACAGCATCGACATATTCGCTGAACAAAGCGAGCCTGTGGAAAATGTTTCCCATTACAGGCCCCAAAACACACATGCACCGCGCAGCTGTCAAGTCGCAATAGTCAAATGACACCGACATTACCCCCCATGAAAATCAGTGTGCATGCTGCAGAGAAAGTGCAACCATGAAGCACAGATTTTTTTTTCTCTATATCCTTCGATAAATGTCAGGACCAAAATGCTGAAAACAGTCCACAGAAAGTCCACACAAAGAACAACAAACACCATATGACACTTCCCACTCATGTTGAAAATATACATTAGGCCAGAAGTTGATGGTGTGTCTCACATGTATTTGTGCTGCTATTTCTCCCAAGTCTTATTTAAAAATAATAATAATAATAATAACACATAAGAAAAATTGTAAATCCCAATTTTGATAAGCACCCAACCAATTTCTACTCCTTCCATGCATTAATTGCCCTCTTCACTCAATTGTGTGATGAAGGGAGAAGGAATACAATCCTAAGTAAATAAAGAAAAGAGAAACAATATAATCATTCTTCTGTTTCTCATCCAAGATTTGGGAAAATGGCTTTTTGCAAGAGATTTTCTGCATCTTTAATGGTAAAAAATATCCCGTTACTGTACTTGTGTATTTGACTATTTCTTTGGTTTTTATAGGTGTAAATGTCCCAGAGATCCCTTGTGTGTCCATGCTGCGCCACCTTTACCTAAAGTGGGTCCGTCTCACCAAACCTCAGCCATTTAAAGAGTTCCTCTGTGTCAGCCTGAGATCGTTTGTCATGCGGAACTGTGCAGGTCCAACCAACTCCCTCAAATATGTTCCCCTGGTTACTGGTTTAGCTTCAGCCCGAAATCTCGAGCAGCTGGAGTTGGTGAGAGTACCCTTCCTTGGAGGGCTCATACAACATGTGGTGGAGGACAGTTGGAGATCAGGTAGGGAAACGACGCACGCTTCCACAAACTGCAATATCATGAAATCCAGGTCACTCATTTAGTTGATGCCTTTAGTGCGCTCTTAATTGAACAATATGGCATTATTGTGGGTTCCTTGCAGTGGTGTTCTAACTGGACTGTATCGTCATAGGAGTTACATCTGAGAGTCAAAATGGTTGAGAATAGCTCTCAGTATAATGTTGTATTGGACATAATCATTTTGTGCCAGTGATCATACCTGTATGTAGTAGTTTATCAGTATAAATACCACCAAAAGAAACCTGGACAAATCCAGGATTTTTCCCTCTCTCGGGCCTAAAGGGGGGCTTGATCAAAACAGAGGGGTCTGAGAAAATAATTTGTAAATTTATTTCCAAAATATAGTAGAGATAGCGAACTTTGCCTTCAATTGCTGATGCCTATGATGCAAAAGGTCTCCATTATCATGGAAGTACCTTAGGGCCATGGAAATACTTTGAAGTCATCTCCCCACCGGTTCACAATGTCCCAACTCAAGGTCAGCAGCTCCCCCTCCCCAATCTACGCAGCATTGTTGGGACGCTGCTTCGACCTCCTTAGATGGCGGATGGTCTATCCGGAAATAATTCTCCATGGCCTCATCAAACTCCTATCGTGCTTGAATTTTTACCTCAGTGAACACCAAAGCTGCATTCCACTTGGCCAGTTAGTACCTCTCAACTACCTCCGGAGTCTCGTAGAAAAAAAAACGACAGATAATATTCCCCCTTCAGCTTGACAGCATCCATCTCCGCTGGTGATGGATGCTTGATATATTATACATTTTTTTGCTCAGGTCATGTTCAGTAAAACATACATGAACATACCGGTACATTCTTAATGTAAATCTTCATATTTTTACTAATTTGGTACTGCGCTAAATCTTTCACTGATTCAAAAATCAAACAATGTGAATCGATAGCCAACTCGAGTGGTTGTGCGAATTGATTTGCAAAGGCTGCTCCTTCCTGGGTGAAATCTTACACTACCTTGGATGACTAATATCCAGAAGTAATGGCACTATTTAAATGCTTGTCGAAAATGTTTACGTTTTTAAAGGAAAAGAGAAGTATAGTCATTGCAATGACAGAATTTGCATCGGGAAATGTGCATAATTAGCGGCCCAATTGTCATGTTAAGGTAAAAAAAAGGGTGGTGAATAAAACTTAAAATCTATTTTGTTGGATTACTTTCCCTCCAAAAACTAAATGTGCAATTGTAGCAAAAAGCATGAGCTCGCGTGTATCTTTGGCGAATTGGCTGCCATTCTTGAAAAAAATCAAATAAAAACACTCTATTTCCAATGCGAAATGTCATAAATACCTTTGTACAACCTCAAGGTACTCCCATAACTAAAGAGTACCTTTGCATAATGGCTTGAAGTCAAAGTCCAATTTTTTTCAGAGCTTAACCTCTCTACTAATAGAAACAAAAATCCTAAAGGGGCTTACCGGACCTACACAGAGTTCAGTGCTGCCATCCCTGTATGACAGCATTTGTCGGGTAATGCAAGTTAACACCATCGGAAGGAAAACTGTTTCTTTCTCTTTTGACAGTCAGTATTTGGAAAACAAAGGTGATTCTGATGTCATTGCAGGAGGATTTCGGAACCTCCACACCATTGTGTTTGGAGCTTGTAAAAACGCCCTGGAAGTGGACTTGGGCTACCTGGTCATCACTGCTGCTCGCAGGTCCTTAGTCAGTAGTCACACACTGAACTGAATAAACCCTTGTCAATACTGTACACGGCATGAGTTCCATCTGGACAACAGTCAAGAGTTTAGTTTGGAACAAGTCTGATATTGATTTGCCTGGTTTGCAAATACAGTCATGTGTGAAACATCAAAGGACATTTCTGATGTGAAAAATCTACAACTGAACCCTAAATACAGTATTTCCCCACCTCACACTGTGTTTTAACAGACTGCACGAGCTGCGTATCCAGCCATCCTTGACTAAAGATGGAGTGTTCTCAGCTCTCAAGATGGCTGAACTAGAGTTTCCTCAGTTTGATACCCTTCATCTTGGATATGTGGATGAATTCCTGCTCCAATGTTAGTTCATGCTTTTGAAGGTCTTCTTCATTCTCAGATTTCAAATTCGAATAGAATTATATTTTTCCTTTTATGCCAAAAGGTGGCAACATGGTGGTGGCTGTGGCAAATGGTAGTAGCGGTGTTAGGGAGGGGCCAGCCAGACAGCCTCCTCAGCCAGGGTGCTCTGCACCTCGCACCTGAGGCTCGCCAGCTCGTCACCCAAATGATCTGATGAGCTACAGGTGGGTGGTGAGCTGGCGAGCCTCAGGTGCGAGGTTCAGCGCACCCTGACTGAGGAGGCTGTCTAGCTGGCCCCTCCCTAACAAGCGGGGGCTCAGTGGAAGAGTGCTCATTTCCCAACCCACCCAGAGGTTGGTGGTTCAGTCCTCGGCCGCTGCGACCACGTTGAAGTGTCCTTGAGCAAGATACTGAACCCCCATTTGCTTTTGATGTTATGTCATCAGTAGGTGAATTAGCAGTGTGAAGCGCTTTGAGTATCCGAGGTAGAAAAGTGCTATACAAGTGACAAACCATTTACAAGCTGCCCCCCGCCACCCCCATTTTTACTACTCCCATCAGAAAAATGGGAACATGTTTAGCACAAATGTGTTCAAACCAGGACATATGTTTGAAGAAACACGACCAGAATATAAAGGTTTAATAAACATTGTGCCAAAACTTAAAACATACAGATTATGTACACGTGGGCAACATTTTTTGGTCACAGTCACAGATGACTTGAATTGCACAAAAGTAATCATGAATAATACATCAACGAAAATTTTAAGTTTAAAATGTACAAATCAAACATAGCTTTTGAATTGTGGTTCAACAGATTTATTGGAAGAAAAAAAAAGCACTCATGAGACAGGCGTGGACACAAATGATTGTACCCTAATTTACTGTTTAGTTGCACAACCTTTTTGAGGCTTCAATCAAATTATTTGTCACTTTCAATGAGAGTTGTGCGCCTCTCAGCAGGTATTTTGATCCATTCTTGATGAGCAACAGGTTTGAAGGTTGCTTTCTCCAGATGGCGGTGTCAGCTCTTTCCACAGATGTTCAATAGCATTTAGATCAATGCTTATAGAAGGTCACTTCAGAATAGGAATAGAGGAAATTCTTCACCATTCTTGTGTTTCTTTCGAGAATATTTGATAGTCTTGAGATTTCATTGTACCCAATACAGATTAAAGACACCTCGTGCCAGAAGGAGCAGACCAGCCCCATGTTCTTGGTATGCTTCATTTCTACATCCAAGATCAAAGAGCTGATGTGCCTTGCCAAACAGTTTCTCCCCCAGAAGCTTTGTGGCTTGCCAACACGCACTTTGCCAAAGTCCAGTCTTACTTTTCTTAAACTGTGGTGTCCTCCTTGGTCGTTTGCCAACAACTCAAATAATGACAGACGATGCCATCTGATCCTGATATACCTTGTAACCCTAATCCTCCCCTCTTATTTCTCTGGGGCTCTTTTGTTTCCATCCATATTATCCGTCTCATGAATTTGTCATAATCCTGTGGCTATATCCGGGGAGTTAAGCAACAGCCCTGTGCATCTTCTGAATATTATGTGCAACTCTAGTCATAGTAAATCAAGGTGCTTGGAGATGGACTTGTAAGCCTTTATCTTTAACACGCTTGTCTACAACTCTCTTTCGAATCACCTGAGATAACTCTCAGTTTTGCTTCCTCTGCTCCATGTTTTGATATGGTATACACCATGTCACCACACAGCACATTCATGACTTGTAACCCGTTAAATAAACTTACTGACACGTTTGAAGACTCCTGTGATGCTAATTAGAGGACACATATTGGTTGACCCAAAGGTGATTTTTTTTTTTCTTCCCCAAGGATACCATTCTTTTATTCAGTTCAATTTTGTTCCAGACTCAGGGTCCAGTTCAAATGAAAAACGGACACATACGAACAGTTACACATTAAAAAGACATCCACACCGGTGTTTCCACATCTTTGACTGCACTAAATATTTGTGAGTGACGCCCAATTTCATTTTGGACTTTGCCAGCCTACAAATAAACCTGCACATTAGACTTGGTGGTACTTCTTGCAAAGTGTTCACATCTCAGTGGCACGTGTCCTTTGAGGCCTTCTTGAGAGAACCCACGGAGCATCATGATAGGCCACTTACAGCCTTTGCGTAATCGCTCTTTTGTATTACAATGTGGTTTAAAAAGAGTCAAATTTACATCATCAGCACATGACCCAAACAGACCCCATCATTTTTGTCTAGGTCAGTTTCATGAGTTTTTAAAAATATATATTTTGTTTCCCCACAATTAAAAAAAAAGTGTCAGATTTTCATTGGTTAATATTCACAAGCCATTTTTTAATTACTTCTTTTATCATATTCAAATTATTTCCGTGACCTGTGTGGGATGTTTGTTTTATTACCAGAGGGGTTCCAACAGTTTTGTCACATGTATATTCTTTGTTCTTTTTTTTCCTGTAATTGAAATTAGCTTGTGTCGTCAAATATAGGTAAGATGAGTCATTCAGAGCTGGTGAAGTATGGTCTGGCCGATGTGGTAGAGAACCCCGGCATCATCACTGATATCGGAATTAAAGTGGTGAATGAGGTGTTCAGTAATATAAAGTACCTGCTTATCTACAATTGCCCTCACCTTCACAACCCTCACCATTGGATTACAGGTAAATATTCAGTTTTCAGAGAAACTTTCCTTAAAGAGGCATACGCATTAGTCTATGAATTAATTAGTTCTGGAAAACAACCTGTGCTACTCCGTTTTGTGTCCTCAGATCAGTCCAGATGGAGCCGACTTGTTGACCTCACACTGGTACGCTGTCACGCGATCAAATTGGAGTCCTTCTCCCAATTCATCGAAGCATTGCCGAGTTTAGAGTTCATATGTCTGGACCAGATGTTTCGAGAACCACCAAAGGTATATATTTACACTCACCTAATCTTCCTGCTCTAACTTGTCATGGTACAAATTTGGTCTTGTTATTAGTCAGTATATGCATACTGTACAACAGAAATGATAATAATAATAATAATAATACATTTTATTTATAAGCGCCTTTCAAAATGATAATGTGTATTATCATTTTGGTCTCCTTGATGAAACACAGTTGCATATGTTGATTGTTGTCAGGGCTGTGCCAGAGTGGGCTTGAGTGCAGGAACTGGTATTGGTGTGTCCTCGGCTCTGGTCAGCAACCAGAACTCAAACAATGACAACAACAATAACAACCACCACCACCACAACAACGAGGCCAATTTGCCTCCTCCGCCTCCTGCACACCCGCCCCCTCCCCCTCCCCCTCCTCCTCCACCACCACCTCCACCTCCACCGCCACCTGTTTACAACATCCAAAGGCAACAGCAGCAGCGTAATGGTAAGTCCCATCAGCATTCCCTGTAAGTGGAAGAGCAGTTATAAAACTTGTATCGTTGTTTAGCAATTTACTAGACTCTTTTGTATTGGGGTATGCAGTTGCTGTTTGAGTTTTGGACCACATTTTCAAGATTTAGGGCATAACAGGAGATTTTCAAGAAGTACTTGAGTTGTGCCGGCCCTCTCTAGTAGAATTTTCAAAAATATAGTTCCAGATGTATTTTTACAAATATAGTCCTTTTCAGGCTGACAATCAAATTAAAATCAATATTGAAATGGTGTGCAATGCAATGGCAAAGAATGCAGTTTTCAAAATCAATAATAATAATAATGATACTCATAATAATAGAAAAGCCCCATCAGCAGTTGGTCGGCTTTATTTTATATTCTGAATGGTTTAAAAAAAATTATTTATTGATATGCTGTCGTGTCTGGATACGTTAGGTACTTAAGTGCCTGCCACATTTTTACATATTGTTTCAGAAACAAGAAAGAAAGTGATAAAGCCACAGATTTGTTTGCATTATTGTTTAAATCTGATTTAAGACTTAATGACTTATGTTTCTGCCACACTTGTTGAGTAGAATTTTGTGAAGTTGTCCTTGTGAAGACTGCAAGTCAAAGTGCTTCATAAGTTAACACGTTGATTTGAAGTAGACGAATATATCCGGATATAGAGAGATGAGATATATAGATTAATAAAGTCTTTGGTATTGGTTCATGGTTTAGTAGTCCCTCACTGCAATGTCAAAGCATGTCTTTGTCAGGGATGGGCAACTTAAGTAATGGCGCGAGCCACAGTTTTCTATCAGCGCTTCTGAGCGCCCACACAACACTACCCACGTTTGAACCAGATACATTACAGAAATGTAATGTTAAGTTTGGTGGGAATACTGTATTTTCCACACTACAGGACACACCTAAAAGCATTTAATTTTCTCAAAAGCTGACACTGCGCATTATAATCTGACACGTCTTTTATATGGATCAATATTCTGATTTCTTGGACGTGGTCTTTTAAATGTGCTTAAAGCGCCTTGTTACAGCTGCAACGGTCGTGAGAGTACAATATAAATGAAGGTGGAGTGTATTGGATTGTATTCCCTTGAGTGTAGCCATCTAGTGAATGCATAACGCAACCTCAGCCACTATTGTAGCTTCTATTCGATGTGCCTTATAATGTGGTGGTGATGTTGTGATGTGATGGTGTGCGGTGTGCCTTATACTCCGAAGCGCCTTATGGTGCGGAAAATACAATCCTTTTTCTTTTTTTTTTTAATTCATTGAGGAGCCACTCAGGGTGTGTTACCCATTCCTCTGGTCTATGTGAAACCAGTCTGTGGCACAAAAAGGGGGTTGGGGACCCCTCATTTTGTGCACCAAAGGCTGGGTCCATTTTTTATTGATAGACCCCCAAACATGCATTCAGCCCTGAGTACAATATTCTGAGAAAATGGCTTCAATTGGATTTGTTATATACTGAAGAAAGAAAACAAGACCCAGTGTAGCAAGAATAGCCCACACTCCCTGACCACACAATACTTGCTACGTAGGGCATTTTAAAATTGAACGTGTGTGTGATCTTTTTTATGGATTTCATTAGCATGCCCAAATCTCGGGACAAATTAATACTTAGATGATTTGAAGGCATCCTCCACTTGTTTGTGAATCAAGCCCCTTTGGTGTTTTGTTAATTCTCATCTTATGTATGGTGAGTGTTTCAAATATCTGGACAGGAGAATACACATATTTGGAAAGCTTGCTTAAAAAAAGGACTTGGGCATAAATGGGAAAATATGGGCCCAAGTTCTTCCAAAGGGGCCAATTAAAGTGGAACTGTAAAACATAACTTGTTGTAATGTGTTCTCACAGCACCAGTGGAGGTCAACGGGATAGAGGATGACGAGGAGAACATGCAGGCAGAGCTACAAATGGACATCAAAGGTGCTGATGTGGCTGTAGCAGCAGATTGTGATGAGGTTGCAGGACCCAGTTATCCTGCTGCTTCACCACAGCCTCCTCATGGCGATGAAGAACAAGCAGGTTAGAATGGACTATGTTTTTTGGGGGGGGGGTGGATTATGTTAAAGTATTATTCATTGTTAGTGATTCATTAAGTATTCATTTGTATTGGCAAACGTAACTTCTTATGCCCTTCCTAGGTCCCAGTGGTTTGGTCCAGCAGTGTAGACCACCTGGTGTGGTCATTCCGAAGCCCCCACTGGTCCTCTCTGACTCGGACAGCGAGGAGGAGGAGGAGGAAGGCTTAGTTTCAAGGCTAATAACTCCAGCAGCTTCCTGTTCACAGCAACCTATTTCTTGCACAGAAGGTGTCTTGCACAATACAGATTACTTATCAATTTTTGTTGTGTTTGCGCAACTCTAGTTGGTTGCGGCCTAGATCAGTGGTTTTCAACCTTTTTTCAGTGATGTACCCCCTGTGAGATATTTCTCAAGTCAAGTACAGTAATCCCTAGTTTATCGCGGTTAATGGGGACCAAAACCACCAGTGCTAAACGAAAATCCGCGAAGTAGCGACCAATAAACATATACAGGTTTTTTTAAGTCTGCAAACGGTCCGCGAGAAGCTGCAAAACAACAGTACACCATCTATATGGAATTTTATTTATTTTATTTTTATGAACATGTTTGAAAAAAATCCGCAATGCACTGAAGCCGCGATAAATGAACCGCGAAATAGCGAGCGATCACTGTACCGCCTAACCGGTGAAAAGCATTTTTGAACTTAAAACAAAGTACTGAAAACTTAAGACAAAGTGCTGTGCCTTCAGAGTCTGATTTATGAAACGTTGGAACTCCATTTGTAGTGCTCTTATCTCTAGAACAGTGGTTCTCAACCTGGGTTCGATCGAACCCCAAGGGTTCGGTGAATTGGTCTCAGGGTCCACGCGGCCTTTGCCACACTTGACTCAACATGTCAATTAGTTATGACACACCCGCACAGATAATTAATTACATTACATCGCTTGTCCAATCAGTACTGCGGGAAATTTAGTTCGCTCAGTCATCAATGAGTGACTGTCGTGGTAGTACGTCGTTGTGATTTTCTTTTTTTTCTTTTTTTTTTTGAATTTTTTTGTATACATGCTAAAAAAGCGGTCGGACGAATATTTACAACATGGATTCACATGCCTCAGGGAAAGTGTTGGGAGTCAGTGTCCTATCTGCATAATTTGTCATGCCAAGTTGAGCAACTCAAAACTGAAGGAACACTTCTTGAATCATATTTTTATTTTTCTACTGTTTGGCCACAATTTAATGTGGGATTTCAGTTAAGGTAAGCCATTTTTAAACTGAAAAAAAAAAAATTAAGCGGAACTTTCAATCCAACCGGAGATTCTTCACTGCCATCAACATAACATGGGAACTGTGATTTTGGCCAAGAGTCTCAGCTCTACTGTACTAGGTCTCAGTTTTTGTCAAATAATTTCCCCTAAAAAATGCAATTTAGTCTCCGGAACAACTTAATACAGTAATCACTCGTTTATCGCGGTTAATGGGGACCAAAACCACCCGCGATAAATGAAAATCCGCGAAATAGCGACCAATTTATATGTATATATAATATATATATATATATATTATAGAATTTTTTTTTTAATTGTGAAATGTTTCTGTGTGTTTCCAGGTAAAGGAAAGACTCCTCTGCGGCGGACCAATAACATGCCCGCATCAGCGTCGGCCTCGTGGAATGAAGCGCAACCTCCTGCCTCAGAGGGCCGCTGTGAGAAGAGCTGTCAGGTGACCAGTGAACAAATCAAAGCTGACATGAAGGCTGCATCCGAGAACAGCCGGAGGACTAGCAGTAAAGGAGTTAACACGGACTCAGGGGAGACTTCAACGAGGCCAGGGCAGAACAGCGCAATGCACAGCACCGGTGTCAATGGAGCAGCAGAAAGGCCGGGGACCGAATGCGTGGGCAAGATTGAACCAGGGGTGGCCCCGGGATGTCAGAAGGCAGATAGGGCGAGTGGCAGGGCTAACGGGAGCACAGAAAACCACTCTGGAACACATAGGGTTGACGGGGAAGGTGGATTAAAGCAAACCTCTGGCACTGCGCGTGGAGCACATCTGGAATCCAGAGGCTCTGATGAAAACACGACTTCAGGTCAACCAGCTGGTCAGAAACATAGACGAATACCTGTTGCTCAGCGTTCAAGTTGTAAGCGAACTCTGGCCAGTGATGAGAACTCTTGCTTACCCAGACGACCTGTGACCCGGTCCTGCACTCGTATGTCCTCTGTAACCCTGATACCTGAGACAGGTAATGATTCGAACAATTGAAAAAGCTCTATCTATATTATCTGAGGGCACTTGTTGAAGGTACTGAATTTTCCACCATTTTACGAACATAGAAAGCCAAGAATGTTCTGTGACCCAAAATGGCTAATAGGATTAGTGCTTGTGTCGCTTAAGTGACTTTTCCTTTTTTTTAACACGGGTTTTTCTGAATGAGTAGATCTTCCAAGAACCAGGCCTCGGGTAGCAACAAGGAGGAGAAGAATGGCGGACAAATCAACCAGTACTTCAGACCCGGTGACAGAGGATGACCACATGCAGGTTGTAGAGTACACGCTCCACTCTTTCTTGCGTCTTTTCAGTGTGATAGTACAGGAGACTCCTCAGATTATGGCGGTACCGATAGCCCCAAGTTATGAGCGGTACGAATATATTTGATACTTTTCATATTGTTTTTCAACTGCCGTATTTTCCGCACTAATAGGCGCACCTAGGAGCCTTCCATTTTCTTAAAAACTCACAGCGCGCCTTAAAATCCGATGTGCGTTGTGTATGGTTATTACGGCAATATGTCGAACCCAAAATGGCTCCTTGCTGGAGGCATGCTTACAACGCAGAATTCAAACTTAAGGCGATCGATTGGGTTCCGCAGTTGAACACGGAAATAAAGCAGCGGCAAGAGAGTTCAATGTTAACGAGTCAATGTTTTAACTTGATGTTGGTTAAGTGAACTGTCTCGCTGCTTTATTAAATAAGTTTTACTGCCATTTGATCGTTCTGTAGCAATGCCGCTCAAAGCTTCTTTGCTCTGTGACGTGGGTTGCGTCGGCGCCGATTGTTTGAACCACGTGCGTACTTGGGATGTGAATCTCAGCGCAGAGGACGATTCGATACACATCTCAATGCACTACCAGCGATGCGATACTTAAACGATACATGGAATTTTCTGGCGACACGATGCGATACGTTTCACCGTCTTCACGATGGGTTACGACGCGATACACATTTAGTTCAAATCAATGCGATCCGATACGTTTCAGTGCAATTTGTTGTGATATTGTGCAATTAAACATGATGCAAATACGCAAAGAAAAAAAGTTTAAAAAAAGATGGAATTCAGTATGGTATTGCAAAAAGTAGACCACTTTATTCCTTATAAACAGTAGAACGTGTAAAACAATTTATTTAAGCCCTTTCACAATTGGGTTTTGTGCAAAGAAAATGTAAACAATTTGGCACCTGAGACTCACAGCTGTTGCTGTAGTGTAAACACAAACAGACTACTCACTGAGTGTCTTATATGAAATATCCATCTCCATAGGACAGAAAAAAATACAATTGAAACAACGTGGCAGTCACAGCCTCAAAGCTGCTGTGTGTATTGTAGCGTACACAGACCACTCTCACTGAGTGTCAAAAGAGTCATCCATATATAGTTTTTCCTTGCGCGGTCACAGTGAGCTGCAAGGGGACCCCCAAAATGAGAGGCGATTTTTTTCTGATCCTGACCTGGTTTGCCAAGAGTTTCTCCGGTGTCCAACGAGGAACTGGACGGGGAGGCGGGGGAGGGGGCGGGAAACTTGTCGGTGATGTGGTGCCATCGTTTTAAGTGGTCTGCATATTTGTGGTGTTGCCGTTGTATGGCTTCGTAGTGCGACATTCTTTGCAAATTACGGGGCTTTTATCAATCTTTCCGTCTTTTCGAAGCCGTAGTATTTCCAAACATAAGATCTGATTGTTGCGGAAGCATTAAATACAGTAGTTTCCTCGCTGCTGCTTGCGCGAACTTCCATAGTGTTTCGCTAGTTGTGTACTGGACTGTATGTGACGCACGGCTACCGTCCGTATTCAACACAAACGCAAAACAATGATGGTGCATTCATTGCGCCTAGGAAAGGGCAGATAGGTGACGTTTAACATGAATAAAACGGCGCTTGAATCGGATTTTACCGATACCCACCAATGCATCGCGATGAATCTCGATTTCACCCGTCAATCGCGTCGTATCCAGTGAATGAGCCGATGCACTCGCATCGCGCACGTGCGCATCGATGTGTATCGATTAATATCGATTATTTTCCACACCCTTAGTGCGTATGTGCTCTCGCACAGCAGAGAGCAGCGGATGATAGACTGCTGAGGCGCGCTTCACTCGAGTGGCGGCATTTCCTTGATTGGAGCTCCATCTTGTGGATGCATTGTAGATTGCCTTTTATAGTGCAAAATATGAACAAAATAACTAAATAGACTATTCATTGAAGTTGCGCCTCATAGTCCCATGCGCCTTTTAGTGCGGAAAACAGTTTTAAAACATCTTGACCGAAAGCTGAAGAACGTAGAGCAGAGGTTTCATTTTTGTTGCAGGTCAGGTCATCCGTACTTACGGTTTCCCTCGGAGGGCCATTACGATTGTGAACGCATGTAAACAATGAATGTATGATGGCCTTTATCAACCGAAGCCAGTTTCGTTCAACATTTTTTTTTGTTTGAAAATAAGGATTGGTAAGAAAAAATGCTCACAATGTCTGAGTTTTACAAATGAAGAAGACAATCTGCAATTGTAATAGTTTAGCAAGAAACATGAAGGTGCCACACATCTTGCCCCTGGGCCTTGAGTTTAACACCAGTGACCTACAGAGTACTTCAACACCTTCTGACTGACATCAAAGTGCCCATGGGCGCACCTTGCGAACATACAGAGTAATGATATATAATAAAAAAGAAATAAGATAAGGGGATTTTAACGTCCGTTTTTTGAACAGTGAAGGTACTGGCCCAAAGTAAAAAGCACGTGGCACCACTAGGTGTCACATTTGAGACAGAATGTGGTCTTGACTTGAAGATCCAGTTAAGCTTTCTTGACTTTCGTTTAAGTGTGGTTAAAGCAGTATGTTTATGTTTTGAACTGACTTAAAAGTTGATTTGTAAATAGCTTCAGCCATACACACAACACGTTTGGGTTTTTTTTGCGCTTCAGAAAGGTTATACGTAAGCAAAATTTTCAAAGAAAAAGCTATTTTGTGATCTTGAGCCAACTTTAAGGCTTTCTTGTCCCCGCACACACATGTCCGTATATGGCCCTAACGATGAACAAGTTTTGTTCAACTTTTTTTTTTTTTTGAAAATAAGGATTGGTAAGAAAAATGCTCACAATGTCTGAGTTTTACAAATGAAGAAGACAGTCTGCAATTGTAATAGTTTAGCAAGAAACATGAAGGTGCCACACATCTTGCCCCTGGGCCTTGAGTTTAACACCAGTGACCTACAGAGTACTTCAACACCTTCTGACTGACATCAAAGTGCCCATGGGCGCACCTTGCGAACATACAGAGTAATGATATATAATAAAAAAGAAATAAGCTAAGGGGATTTTAACGTCCCTTTTTTGAACAGTGAAGGTACTGGCCCAAAGTAAAAAGCACGTGGCACCACTAGGTGTCACATTTGAGACAGAATGTGGTCTTGACTTGAAGATCCAGTCAAGCTTTCTTGACTTTCGTTTAAGTGTGGTTAAAGCAGTATGTTTATGTTTTGAACTGACTTAAAAGTTGATTTGCAAATATCTTCAGCCATACACAACACGTTTGGGGGGTTTTTGCGCTTCGGAAAGGTTATACGTAAGCAAAATTTTCAAAGAAAAAGCTATTTTGTCATCTTGAGCCAACTTTAAGGCTTTCTTGTCCCCGCACACACATGTCCGTATATGGCTCTAACCATGTGTTTCCCTCTTTAACGAAAGGTTAACTGCCATGTCAGGTGGTAATTGCTCTGTCAGCTTCGTGTCCACGACAAATGACAATAGAAGCACAAGAATTGCACTTGTGACAAACAACTTCTTTCTCAACTCCTTTAGGTATTGACCCTGAAGAGTAAGAACCTGGTGGGCATCACCCTGACCAACTGCGGAATCACCGACCTGGTCCTTAAAGACTGCCCCAAGATGATGTTCATTCATGGTACTGGATATTATGTTTCATTTGACAACAGCACTGGCTGCAATACTGTAACATTTCATTTTACATCTACCTTTTCCATTGTGCCCCTTGGACTGCATCCGTTATATTTGTGTGCTTTTGGTGTTAGGTTACCAATTTTCCTTTCTCCTCTTGTCACCCCTCCCCCTCTTTACACTGAGTAAAGCTACCCGATGCCGAGTGTTGAAGCAGCTGCGAGTGGAAAGCGCTCCTATTGTCAACAGGTTTGACTATGCGCAGTGTAAGAAGCTGAACATGGAACAAGTCCTGGATCAGATTCTGAGAATGCCTCCCGAGCGCAACCGCATCATCTACATGCGTCCTATGCACCAGGTCGGTATGCTGCGGTGTCTCAAAGTCATAATGCACTGTGCCTTTTGGTTTACAGTGTTTCCACAAAATATAGTCTTTATTCACTCATTTGCCAAAGCTCTGTCGAGTATGAAACGTTTTACTTTAGCGCTGTCTTGTTCCCAAGGAACTGGGGCTGGGCCATTATGGAGGGGAAAAAAAAATCACAATTATTTTGATTGAGATTGAAATTGTGATTAATAAACATGTTTTTTTTTCATTGAGTTCAAACTGTTAATATTTATTCAACTACCAAAATTCTACTGAAATGTAAAAAACCAGAAAATGAGTTAATATAATAATAATATGTAAAACTCCTCTACAAAGAAATCATGTTTGCAGGAAGACATTTTTCACAACGGGTTTTTTTCACTGTTGCAAATTTGATCTCAGATGTAAGCGAACACACACACACACTGGGAATGAAATTGCGAAATTTACGATCAGCATTCACTTTCACTTACATCAATTTCTTGGATAATGTATTTTATTTTCCTTCCTCCATCTTTCATTTTTTTACAGTGCACTCCGCTTAATAGAACACCGGTTAATAGAGTAATCCGCTTAGTAGAGCAAAAGGCTCTGGAACGGATTTGCCTAATGCAATTTCCTATAAAGATACTCCGCTTAGTAGAACAGATCTCCGCTTAATAGAACAGGCCGTAAGCAATGAACATTGTAAACTAGTGGTTTTCGAAGTGTAGCTATCGCGATACTGTACCACTATCGCGAGAAAACGCGGTAGTTCTAGCCGTATACAGTAACAGGTAGCACGCGTCACTCCACACATAGACACACGCACGTCACAATGGCTTCAACTTCATTCAAGAGACGAGGGCTATCACCTGCGGATAAGAAGGACATACTCAGACGATACGATGCATTGCCGGATTCTCAGAAGGTACGCCCGCGGTTTCCAGGACTTCCCTCTTATCCAGCGCATTGAGAGGGAAGTCAACCGCAAAATTACGGACTCCTGTTTCCAGACAAAAGTAACGAAATTTTTCTCGTGATTTGAGATGTTTGACTGAAGTTGATTAAAGTTGTTGTTTGATTAAAGATATGGACGTCCACAGTCGAAATATCTCTTCTAACTCGTCAGCAGGGGTTTTTCTGCGTGCATAACTTGGTCGTCGACGTGTCTGAAGGTGTATCTAATAAAGTGTCTCCGGTTAATAGAAACTCCGCTTAGTAGAACAGAAGCGCTTCGGCCCAATGGTGTTCTATTAAGCGGAGTGCACTGTATTACTTTTATCCTTATCAAGCGTGAATGCTTTTCTTTTCTTAACTCCTTGGTCTGCAAAGGTCCGATTTGTAGCCATTTTAGCAATGCAACGTTCTTGCTACGTCTAAAACATATAATAACAAATACTTCCTGGACGACTGCGCATGGGTAAACCAGTGTGGTGGTTGCAGTCGCTGCTTCCGAACGAAGCAGTACAGGTCGCTGTTGGATTAGACTTTGTTTTAGTGAATCTTGTCACGAGGCAAGAGCAGAGAAAAAGATTTCGTATAACGCAACAGGGTTTTTTTTTTCGTTGTATGGCGGGCAGGAGAGTGGGAATGGTGTTAATGCATGACGATTTTTTCATACTTGGTTTTTTTTCGACCATGTAGGTTTCGTTGTAGAGGAGTTGCACTGTAATGTACAGTATAAAAACACACATTGGCTGTTCCTGCCTTGTGTGCCTTTGCCTCTTTGGGGCAATGTGGTGCAGTGCATGCCTGGAGATGCATGCTGATACGTAGGTAAAGAGTAGAAGAAAGTCATGCTTGAACTATTTCGATACTAATATATCTTTGTGTATTGCTGTATTACCTGTGTGTATGTGTTACAGTGCACTCCGCTTAATAGAACACCGTTTAATAGAGTAATCCGCTTAATAGAGTAAAAGGCTCTGGAACCGATTTGCCTAATGCAATTTCCTATAAAGATACTCCGCTTAGTAGAACAGATCTCCGCTTAATAGAACAGGCCGTAAGCAATGAACATTGTAAACTAGTGGTTTTCGAAGTGTAGCTATCGCGATACTGTACCACGATCGCGAGAAAACGCGGTAGTTCTAGCCGTATACAGTAACAGGTAGCACGCGTCACTCCACACATAGACACACACACGTCACAATGGCTTCAACTTCATTCAAGAGACGAAGGCTATCACCTGCGGATAAGAAGGACATACTCAGACGATACGATGCATTGCCGGATTCTCAGAAGGTACGCCCGCGGTTTCCAGGACTTCCCTCTTATCCAGCGCATTGAGAGGGAAGTCAACCGCAAAATTACGGACTCCTGTTTCCAGACAAAAGTAACGAAATTTTTCTCGTGATTTGAGATGTTTGACTGAAGTTGATTAAAGTTGTTGTTTTGTTGTTTGATTAAAGATATGGACGTCCACAGTCTTAATATCTCTTCTAACTCGTCAGCAGGGGTTTTTCTGCGTGCATAACTTGGTCGTCGACGTGTCTGAAGGTGTACCTAATAACGTGTCTCCGGTTAATAGAAACTCCGCTTAGTAGAACAGAAGCGCTTCGGCCCAATGGTGTTCTATTAAGCGGAGTGCACTGTACTACAGTGTTTGTGTGTGAATATTCATTATTTGAAGCACTATCACTTGTGGAAATCGAAGCTAATTTTTTGTTAGCCCCTCAATCCAATGTTACATTGACCTTAGCATTAGCAGCGGCAATGTTTCGACACCGAAATGTCTCTTGTATTTAAATGTAAAATGTGTGGAATTTGTTTTTTTTGTGTGTGGTTGGTTTCACAGTAAAGCTTGAAAGTATGCTCAGGGAGGGCAAAATAACATCGCTTTCACACAATAACATAGGAATTGCACACACCGCGCAATTTGGCACGTTCATAATTTTTCTTTGTTACGTATTTTCCGCACTATAAGGTTCTTCAGTGTATAAAGCGCACCTTCAATGAATGGCCCATTGTAAATCTTTTCACCGCATTATAAGGCTCATAGAATAGAAGCTGCAATTGTGTCTGCGGTTGCGTTATGCATCCAGTAGATGGTGCTACACTAAAGGAAGTACAATACAATACAGCTTTATTTATAGCTTTCACAACTGCAGCAGCTGTAACAAATGGCTTTGCATAAAATTTCTAATATGCTGTCCCAAGAAATCAGAATATTGATCCATATATAAGGCCCATCGGATAATAAGGCGCACAGTAGGCTTTTAAGAAAATGAAATGCTTTCATGTGCGCCTTATACTGCGAAAAATACGATGAACTGTTTTTATGATCGAGAGAAGCCAAAATCAAAATCCTGATTACATTTCAAGAAATTGCCCATCTCTTCAAGAAACTGTTGAAGTGCAGGTAAGTGCTTCATTTAGTCCAGTGTTTCTCAAATAGTGGCCCCCGCGTTTGACCTCGGGGAACATGCTTTTTTATTTTTTTACTGTCCTAAAATAACTTGTTGTTGCACCTCCTCTACGTGAGGGGGCTGTGGCACTCTCATTAGCAGAGTTTGCGCAGGGAGCATTCTCAGGGAGGAAATATGACGAGGTGTATGTATAGAGCTTGGCTTCAATGTACCTGCGGTGGCAGACCAGTGAAGATCGATGTGCTTACTTTGTCTAAACATTTTGGTAGCGGACAGAATGAAGCCAAATAAATTAACGTGTCACTTAAAGACATTACACCCCAATCACGCTGATAAGCTGAGTTTTTTTTTTTTCAGCGAAAACGTGCCGAATATTGCCAACAATCCTGCCGCTTTGTGACTGCTACTTCAGTATCATAATACAGGTCCCGGCTACACATTGAGCAGGAGCCGAGAGTTGCTGTGTCCTGCTTCAAACCTCGCTTCGAAAAGCTGTGCATTGCAAAATGTGCTCATTGTAGCCATTAATCCAGACATCATCTTTGATTTTTAAAAAAGCACAAATAATTTTATATATTTTTGTTTTGCTGGTTAAAGTTTTTTTTTAAATCTTGTGCTCCTGAGATAATGTTGGTGATTAGATTGAATGCATTGTTAGTTATCGAGTTCGTCATTTTATTTTTCAGTATTGTATGGTTTGACATGGTCAGTCAAAAAATATTTGTTAAATTAAGGATTCAATGTTACTTTTGAATTTCAGATACACTTTAAATCTTTTCTGTTCCAGTTACTAAAGCTATTCTTTGTTGTAAGTTGGTCCATAAAGTTGGTCCAGTTCTTTTTTTTTTATTCTCTCGTACGTTAATAAGGATACAGTGTTACGCAAAGGTGTATAGACAATTTTATAGACAAATGATACTATTTATAGCCGTGTGGTGGGGGGGGGTTCCTCTTCCTTGGGGGGACATGACAGAAAATAATTGAGAACCACTGATTTAGTCTAACCATAGCCCTGTCTAAGATAAAAGTAGTGCTTTGTCACCATCCTGTGGGATCTGTGGGCAATTTTAAACCTTTTGGGGAGGTAGCAGGGATTGTTAATTCCTCGCAAATTTTCAGCAGGTCATCCATCTACCTTTGTTTGTGTACTTTACACACTAACTTGTATTCGACCTGTAAAAATATGTCAAAAATGTATTTGCGATCAAGTAAAGACGGTATTCTGAAAAAGAATAACTCAAGCAGAAAAATGCGCCCAATTTTACCCGTCAAGAAGTGCAGCCATTTTAACATGCTACCGCCATCTGCGGTCCAGTGAAATGACGTCAGAGGGCCATTGGCTTGGTTTCCAAACATCACGGCTCATCTGTTTGGCAGGTTTGGTCATGTGACATTTGCACCGGGAGACGAGGGCACTTTGTCATCAATTTCTGTCAAGAGCAGATGGCCGTAGAAGGCCAAAATGGCTGTGCCCCATCATGGATGAAAGGGGTGGTTTATTCTGATGAATTCTCACCCTTCTCTTCAGATTGACTCCGTGGGATTGGAACGTCAGCTCTTCCAGGGTCCCTATCCCTATCACATCGCTATAGTTCATGAGTTCAGCAACCCTCCAAATATACGCAACAAGGTCCGCATTCGCAGTTGGATGGACACCATAGCCAACATCAGCCAGTGAGTAGTGGCCCTGATTTATTCTGAAATGGTCTTCAAAGTTCATTTTGTCTCTTTTTTTGCCTCTCTAGTGGCACCATTTCGGATAGGTATCATGGCAGTGTAAATTTAAAAAAAAAGAAGAAAACTACACGTATTCACCTTTTGCGCCTTACCTCACAGCCTTCATAGAAACGCCCCCCCCCCCCCCCCCCCGCCCCGCCATGACAGGTGGCAAAATAACTATTTGCACCTGTTGAAACTCCTGTAAAGCGTCTAGTCCAGTATAAAACAAAGTTGGCTTTTTATCACATACCCGCTGATAAAGATGACAGATGGCAACGGATAGCAGCAATCATTTCTTGCAGGGTTAGTCGATTTATTTTGCTCATAATCCTTCAATTACTGCACGTCGCTTTGAGCAAACATAGGACGGAATGTGTGCAAATAAATAAATAAATGTGTCTGCGTCCTAAGCAAGTTTCACCTTCGCCATTACAAAGGTATTGACATGGAGTGAGCGTAGCATCT
Organism: Hippocampus zosterae; assembly: GCF_025434085.1. NCBI lineage: Eukaryota > Metazoa > Chordata > Actinopteri > Syngnathiformes > Syngnathidae > Hippocampus > Hippocampus zosterae. The sequence goes on from NC_067451.1 coordinate 35,674,159, forward strand.
CGTCCCAGGGACCAGCCAGCGACAAAAAAATGGTCTTTTTTTTAAGCTTTTAAATCAGCTCCAGTGTAAGACGATACGGCATTGGAAACATAAGAATAAACGACGTCCGCTGTGAATTCCGGCAAAGTTGATTAAAACTGAACACAGCAGTTGAAGTGGTGGTTTGCCGTACTGTACATCGTGGTGCACTCACGTGATCAGCCGACGTAGCTGCTACGGGTCAATATTCAGATGGCGCTCTGGGCCGCCTCCAAGTGTGGAGATAAATTCAACACGATCGAATAGTAAACAGGAATTGTGCACTTGGACCTGTCTCGCTGTTTTTCAGATATCAAATCCTGGATGCAAACAAACTTTCTCCCTCTTAACTGTACTAAATCTCAACTGCTTGTAATCGGTCCTCGGTCCCTTACCCAAACAACCACCAACTTTACCCTCGCTATAGATAACTTCACCCTGTCCCCCTCCTCTCACTATCGCAACCTCGGTGTCCTTTTTGATAATAACCTCTCTTTCGATCAACACATCACCCAAATCACCAAAACGGGTTTTCTTCCACCTCAAAAACATTTCTCGTCTCCGCCCTTCACTTTCTTTCAACGCTGCTCAAAGCCTCATCCACGCCTTCATCACCTCCCGCCTTGACTACTGCAATAGTATTCTCTACGGTACAACCTCCAAACTCCTCAATAAACTACAGTACATCCAGAATGCCACCGCCCGCCTACTCACCCGCACTCGTGATCACATCACCCCCGTCCTTAAAAACCTCCCTGGCTCCCCGTTCCCCAGCGTATTCAATGTACTCACCTATAAAGCCCTTCACAATCAGGCCCCCTCCTATCTTTCCGACTTTGTTTACCAATACACTCCTTCCCGCAATCTCCGCTCCTCAAACACAAACCTCCTCGCCATCCCCGTGACCAAGCTCAAAACCTGGGGGGACCGAGCCTTCTCTGTCGCCGCCCCCACCCTCTGGAACCCTCTACCACAACGCATCCGCAACTGTACTGACCTCCAATCCTTCAAATCATCTCTTAAAACTCATCTGGTCCGCAATGCTTTTAATACCTTTAAATCTTTTTTACCCATTTTGCTTTTTGTTCATCTAAATGTGCTTTTGTAAATTATGTATGCTTGTTTTAAGTGCACATCCTGTGTTTTAAGTTCTTGTAAAGTGTCTTTGAGTGCGGTGAAAAGCGCTTTCAAATAAAATGTATTATTATTATTATTATTATTATCATCTAAACCCAACCAAAAGCTTAGGTCTTTGGTGTTGACAGGCAGTAGTTGCTACGGTTACATCTCGCTTCACTGTGTCCCCGACATGTTCTATTGCCACCCATAAAAATCAGAAATGCGCACTGTCAAACAATATTGTACAGCATTGTCATTGTGGAAACCTCAGTGGTCAAGTCCTTGTGATCGCTTGTGAATATAAATTGTGGCCTCAAACCCAATCTGGGTTTTACTTGTGAACGCAGAAGTGGTCTGTGTTTATTATAGAAAAGAACACTTGAAATTTATGGAACACGTTCCAAAATCTGTGCTGTATGTTACACATACGTGCAGCACATTTGACAATAAAGCTGTATTCAATTCAAAATAAACGCGAATCGGTGAGTGTTTGTGAACGTCTGACCAATTCAACTCACAAATGCGTGACGTAAATACGAATAAGAGGGAAAGCGCTTGGAAAAAACAACCCAATTGCGTTTCAATCACTGGCAGAAGAGTCACTGTGTTTGTGCATCTGTTTGCAGGGAGTTAATCAAGTACGAGTTCTTCCCAGAGGCCACCAGGACCGAAGAGGATGTGAAGAAGTATCCCAAGTACCCCTGGGGCCGAGACATTTATACGCTCGAGGGTAAAACGCGCTCGCACACACGCGTCGACGAATGCAACTTTTTGGAACAGGACAAAGCCTGGGTGGGGAATTTGACGAGGCGGCAATTTGGTTGAGTGCAGGGGGTCAGCAACCTTAAATACTCTGAGCCATTTAGGTATGAGGGAGGGGGGGGGTTGAGGAAGGCTTCACTGGGAGCCACCAAACCCTTTTAACTTTAAAAGCGAGGACAACACTTACATGGAGCTTCCCCGACTGAATGACGGTCGGACTCTTTCCCTGATGTCCACAAGCTTTCATTTCTTGGGTTGCGGTGAACACAACTCAAGAGCTACGTAGAAGGAAAAAACAAATCGTGAGATTCTATGTGGGGTCGAGTAAAAGATCAAAGTCGTTTGAGTGACAACTTTGCATGACATTTTACACTTCTTCAAAACCCATCCACTCTGTTTGTTCATTCTATAAATCAGGTATTTATGCATGCGTCCTATTCAACTTGCAAGTGACTGAATGCACATCACATCAAAGTCCTGCTAGCCCCCACACACACACACACCAAACGACAAATGGCACATATATCATATCATTCCTAAGAGCCAAAACAACAGACTGTGGCCCTCTTCAAATTCTCATTTTTTGCCTCGGCGCTTTCCTCTCCTATCCTTTTGGCCTGAGGCGTACTTGGAGGATACGTTGTTTGACTTTAAAAAATGCCAAGGAAAGCTACCTGGATGCCTCACCGTTAAGCAAACCCTTTTTTCTGAAGTCTTATTTCTGACCAACATTTACAAAAGCAAATGAGGTACAGTACCTGACCCGCAATAAGCCTTTATGGTGGCAATTTTTAAAGCGATGGACCACCAACCTAGTTTACAGACTACGTTTGCGCTTAAAAAAAATTTTTTTTTGAAAGTATCGGGAGAGTTGGTCTATCGACAAATATGCGTTTAGTCTTGGTGAATGATGATAAAATCGGCCTCAACTACACAAAGTATGAAATGTACAGGAATTTGTTCAAGGGATACAATTTCTAGTGAAAGGGAAATTACCGTGGAAAAAAACAAGCACGCTACAGACTTTTTTTTAATTTTTATTTTTTTTAAATGGGTATTCATCCCAGAAAACAGAGAACCTCCTCCAGTCTTACTTGGTAACAGAAATAGTCGCATGATCCAAAAAAGACAGAATATCAAATTGCAAAACTATCTCAAAAGGATCTCTGTAGTCCTCAGAGGAATTATAATACAGAAATCTTCAAATTTAGAATTTGATGTCAATGAAGTCATTTGAAAATGTCCTGAAGTCACAGCAGATGGATGGATGAAAGGGCCACAAGCCGCAGGTTGCGGACACCTCTGCTCTCGCGTTTCAGACTTTCAGAGTGTGGCTCCAGCCGATGAACGGTACAGTGATGATGAACGGCGGTGTAGAAATTCGATGGGAAGATGACAATACAGACACAGTGGAACATGACAGTCGTTTCAGCGCGGAACTCGAAATTGCGCCGAGATATTGCGATGTTTTATCTGCATTTGAACTCACCTCCACACCGTGCTCAGGTCTGTTGGATGGCGCCCCCTACAGCATGATAACAGACTTCCCCTGGCTCAGGACCCTGAGAGCAGCCGACCCGAACAACTACGCCCGCTATGACTTTGAGGACGACGAAAGCAGTGAGTGACGTCTCTCCTATTTGAAGCCCAACGAAAAATTTGGGATTGAACGGCCGCTGCCTTTTTCTCTCTCCTGCCGTGCATCAGCCACCATCTACGCCCCGAGACGGAAGGGTCAGCTGTCGGCCGACATCTGCATGGAGACCATCGGGGAGGAAATCTCAGAGCGGCGACAGAGCAAAAGAGGAGTTTTTCAGAGAGTGGTGGTCGTCTTCCTCCATCACTGCGATACGCCGGGCGAACCTGTCGACGACGACTACATCTAGGACATTCCGTGCGTCGTGAGGCTCGTGTTCATTTGGGTCACGGCGGCGTCGAGATGCCAGGCGGGTCATTTGGACCTGCAGCGCACGCTTGAAAGTGACTGTGGGGTGGGGCCAAAGAGAATTACACTGCAAAAACAGGCACTTTGTGAACTTGACTCCAAATAATGGGATCTTTTGTCTTACCTGTTTCTTTTTTTTTTTTTTTTGCGTTCATGAAGTATTTTCGATCATGCTCAAGCTTCATATGACGCCCCCCTGCCCAATTTGAGCCGCAGAATTCCATTACACCGAAAGAGAAGTTTACAAATACATATACAAGTATTATAGTCATGGCTTCCATGTGGTTGGATATGTTACATCGTTTTTTGTTTTTTTTGTTATGTTTTAGAGATTGACCATATATCAGAAACCAATGAAAGTTTCTTAAGACTACCGGCAGATGATTCCTATTGTCATATTAGGTCTCTGTACAGACACATTTCCACTCTGGAATTATCGGTACCCAAGTTTCCATTTCTGATAAATGGCTTGACAATGATCATTTAAAAGGTGTGTGCAATGCACGAGAAAGCAACAAAATTGTAGTCTCCTGCATGGAAGTGCACTGCATCCATACAGTCAGCTAAAAGTTTGAATGCGGTCACTTCATGACTTAACCGTTGCCTGTCCCTCGTGCCTCAGGGTTGCTCAGACCCAAATCTGCAAAGGAGAAGTTTGGAAATAAAATTGCATCCAATTTATTTATTTCTTTTTACTGTGAAGGCCTTGGGTTTCCCCACATTTCATCCAGAATTATTCTGAGGCACTTACAGCGCCTTGATAGTCACGACTGAGTTGGCGTCAGGGCCAGAGGGCATTTTTTGACATGAAGTTGGGTTGAAACTCATCCTGCACATGGCTTCGACCCAATCGGACGTGGATCGATTTGCAGTGTGGAATTTGTCAGTGGTGGTTCGCTTTTTGGTGGGGTGGAGGTTGATAAATGTCAACAAATAAAACTTGTGATTAAGAGTGAAAGGACAGAGAAAGACTAATCCATCCCCACCCATTATTTTTGTTTTGCGATATTTTTTGTTGTTGTTGTTGAATTGTACAGACTTTGTAGATAGTCATGTTCCTCCATGCTGTTTCTATGTTTATAAGAAAAAGCTATTTCACATTAAGAGGAAAATAAAACAGCTGGAAATTAACTTTTCTCTTTCTTATCACATACAGTATATTACAATGAAGTTGCTCTGACAAAAATCTCCTGAAGCCATCGTTTGGAAAAGAGGAGCTCAAGACAAATTGTGGCAAAGCTGTAATAAAAATCGGACATACATTTAAAAAAAAAAAGATGGCATCTGTTCACTTCGAAGTTTCAAATACACTTGCTTCGTGTTGCTGAGGCTTTTAACGTGTACGAAGAATTAGTACTGCCTTACGTTACTGCGTCACAGCAAAAAGCAGTTGTCGCCGTGATTCCGCTACACGCGCATGCTGAGCATGGAATTTTGCCCACCGCGTCTTCTGCTCCAATAACAGCAAAAATGACAGACGAGTTACAGAGCAGAGAGGCCTCTGTCAAGCCGGAGATGGGACACCTGTACACGTTGTTCGAAGTTGGACGCCACTGATCGCCGCGCTTCCTGCTTTGACAATTTGGGAGGACAGACAAGACATCCGCATACTTGAGAGTAGCAGACTGGTCCACTGCTGTCGTTCCATGTAAACAGAGTGAAACTGTCCACAGCGCTGCCTTGTCATTTGAATTCCCTTTGACACTAAACAGTCACCTTATTTCGACACAGTTTTGACAAATCTGACCTGCAAAATCTCGCACGGAATCTTTTTTTTTTACAAACAAGTTGATGCAAGCTTGAGATTACTCCAAAAGCCATCTACTCAGTAAAAATAGAGGCTGAATTTTCCACCTTGACTGTTGGCCAGTGCACCAAGCTAGCAGACATGGGGGAATGAATTTCGCGTAAAAGAACTTGAGACTCCTTCAAACATTTTCACAATCAACTTTTACAGACATAGTGTCAAAAGTTCCGAGATGTAACCCACCTGAATTTTTAATTCTGGATGCGGTCAGGTGTACCGTTACTTTTGTCCATTTAGTTCATGAACGATATCCAACTAGTGTGAGTCCGTTGACTGTCTCCGTTGGCTCTCTGACACCAAAATGCTAAGCCACAATGTGCCCAAAGTAAAACAACGCGTCAAATAAAGAACATGTAGTGGATGACCGACCTTTTTTATTTACTTCAATTCACTTTTACGTAATGAATGACTGCATGTAAAAATGACTCAACACTCAGTAATGTCTCAGAAACCTTTCCACATTTCCACACAGCCACGGGCGAGAACATGCAAACTCCACACAGGAAGGCCGTAGCCGCCATCGAACCCTGCACCTCTGCCCTGTGAGGCCGACGTGCCAGCGGGCCGCATCACCAAACCTAATCTTGTTTTCACTAAAAGGATTTTATGTCATCTGCGGCACATGAATAGAAAGATCATGTTTACCTTGTTCTTAAATTTCTTCTTCCGTATGAGGGATGAGACCACATTGTGTGTGTGTGTAAGTGTATACATGTGTGTGTCCACGGTTCGCTGCCATCTGTAATGACCCAGTCTGCTAAGCGGCAGTAAACAGTGAAGCATGTCCAAACATTACCTTATTAAGACACAAAAGACAGCAGACGGAGAGAAGAGCTCGTTCAGCTCTCGCTCATCCATCGACGTCGGCCCTCCTTGACTTCCACGTGTCGCGCTGAGCTGGGATGAATGAGAAGATGGAGGATTTTCCATTTTTCGCACCTGAACCGAATTTTAAAACGTGGATCTCATTTCGTGACCTGTGTATGTTTTCACATGTCATTCACATTCTCCCTCCTTGTCTTTTGAAACATTCTCTCTCCGCGTGTTCCCACTTGACTTCCTTCCTCACTTCATCTCCACTTGTTTCAAACATCCAACATGGTTCTCCTTTCGCCTTCATGTGCTTTTCATCATCATCATCATCATCATCATCATCATATTTCATTTCTGCTTCCACTTGCACAAAACAAACTCATTGGACTCGTTAACCCTTTCAGGGACAGCGGCTACTACAGCGGACAGCTGATCATGTTATCTGGTTACAGGGTGCATGAAAGGGTGAAGAAAAAAAGAAGAAAAAAGCTGGTAAATTGCATGTTTTTTGTGTGGACTACTGTTTCGACGCGAGAGCCGAACTCATTCCATGAACATTGGAAGTTGTGAAACGCAAGCTGTATTTCATATGAATGGTACAACTTTTCAGCATCGATAACCTTTCTTCTGACTGAGATGACATCGTCATCGCACGTGTGGTTGGCCTCAAACCAAGAGCTTCTGTCTTTAAATCTCTGCTCGGGTACTCAGGCTTCCTCCCACATCCCCCCGGCTCCACCAAAAAACACGTATGCTTGATGAATGAAATAATCTGACATTTCCACAGGTTTAAACCTGAGTGCGAATGATTGCTTGTTCTTCCATCCAGCTGAGAAAAGCTTCACCTCACCTGTGATAAGCGGGGGGAAATAGAGGGAAGTCAACAAAGGAAACAAACACGAAATCTATGAATCGAGCAGTTAAAAAATGAATCGAGCATTTGAGGTCAGCTACTGTACCTTAAGCCTAATATGTACATGCAAGCTTAATTTGTCAGCAGCTCTTATCTCAAGACAAAAATAAAAATCGTCAAGTGACGGCTTGTTTGAAAATGTTCAAAAAAGTGAAGCCATTTGTATTTCAAGGCACTACTCTCCTCAATTTTGAAGCAACAACATTAGACTGTTTCACTTTTTTGGTTTCTCCGGGTTTTTTCTTTTTTTTTTTTTGAGGGGACGGTTAAAACGGAACTCGGTGATGATTTGGGCTTCTGCGTGAGTCGTCGGCCCTCTACTTCGTCTGTATCAGTGGTTAGCAGGTGCCTCACGAAACATCGATGCCTACACCTCAAAAATGTCCTTCTCAAATCTTCCCTTCAAACAGTACAGTGGCCTGGCTGCGTTAGAGTGCCTTATAGTCAGCTGTGTGCGTACGAACAGCAAGGAGAAAAGACTGAAAAGCAAGGGCAAATATATATATATATATATATATATATATATATATATACAGTATATATATATATATTTGAATATACGTTGAGGGGCGGCTCAGTGGTTGAGCCGCCTCCACTCCCTGTGTGGAGTTTGCATGTTCTCCCCGGGCCTGCGTGGGTTTTCTCCGGGTGCTCCGGTTTCCTCCCACATTCCAAAAACATGCATGGTAGGCTGATTGAACACTCGAAATTGTCCCTAGGTGTGAGTGTGAGTGCGAATGGTTGTTCGTCTCTGTGTGTCCTGCCATTGGCTGGCAACTGATTCAGGGTGTCCCCCGCCTACTGCCCGAAGACAGCTGGGATAGGCTCCAGCACCCCCCGTGACCCTATTGAGGATCAAGCGGTTCGGAAAATGGATGGATGGACAACAATATTGTTCAACAAATTTTAGTAAGCCAGTCTGTTTCACATTTCCATTTTTATTTTAATTTCAACAATCTTAAGAATTTCTTTTGGTTCATTTGAAACAGGAATTTGAATTATGACATATCAGTCAATATAAACACGGAGTGATGTCTTGTTAACTCGTGAGTGATGCCCTCTAGTGTCTAAATGCTATTACTCATTTAGTGAATGCTATTACTCATTTAGCCACCAGAGGGAAGCAGTACTCTATGAAACATCACTCACCAGTCTACGAGACCTCAGTCAATGCAACACGTGTTCCATTGCGCCCAACCTGCGGGCCAGGCGGCACTGATTTTATGACGGGGGCCGAGGCCCGGATGAAATTCGGCCGCGGGCCGGTTTGGCCCGCGGGCCGGACTTTGGACATGCCTGCCCTAATGCAACACCCTTTTTCAATGACGGGTCTGGACTGCAGGCAGGTCACTCTTGTACTTGCACTCTTTTTACTACGCACTCTTTTTTTACTACGAGACATGCTGGTGCAGAATGTGGTTTGGCATTGACTTGCCGAAATAAGCAGGCATGGATGGCAGCATATGCACTTGTGTGTACCTTTCAACATTAGTGGTGCCTTCAAAGATGCGTAAGTTACCCATGCCATTGGCACGAATACAACCCCATACCATCACAGATGCTTGGTTTTGAGGTTTGCGTCCATAACAGTCCAAATTGTTTGTTTCCTCTTTCACCCAGAGGACACTACGTCCTCAAGTTACAAAAATGATTGGAAATGTGGACTTGTCAGACCAGAGAACACTTTTACACTTTGAGAGGTAATGATGAGTTGTTCATTCATTCATTCATTCCTCTTCCGAGCCGCTTGATCCTCACTAGGGTCGCGGGGGTGCTGGAGCCTATCCCAGCATTCTTCGGGCAGTAGGCGGGGGACACCCTGAATCGGTTGCCAGCCAATCGCAGGGCATAGAGAAACGAACAACCATTTGCACTCACACTCACACCTAGGGACAATTTAGTGCGTCCAATCAGCCTGCCACTCATGTTTTTGGAATGTGCAAGGAAACCGGAGCACCCGGAGAAAACCCGGGGAGAACATGCCCTGGGAGGCCAGAGCTGGAATCGAAACTGGCACCTCCGCACTGTGATGTCGACGTGCTAATCACTGGACTACCGGGCCGCCCATGATGAGTTGTGTTAGCTGATAATTGTTCGTGAAGTGTTCCACAGGACACATAACAATATCCTTCGCACAATGTTGCTGTTTTTTAATGCAGCGCCGCCTGAGGGATCGAAGGCACGGGCATTCAATGTTGAGTTTCAGACTTGCTGCTTAGATCCCAAATTAAATTCACTAAACTGTTGGAGTATTTGATGACACACTTGTTCACCAAATGGTGATCTTCGCCCCATCTTTGATTGTGAATGCGGAAGCTTCCTTTTAGACTGATTCATGTCATTCCCCTGTTTACTATTAACCTGTTTACCTGTGGAATGTTACAAAATAGTGTATTTTTTTTGGGGGGGGGGGGCGGTTACAGGATTTCTTAACTTTCCCAGAAAAAAAATCATAATATTCAAAACTGTATCTCGTCTGTATGTATTCATTTGAATATAGACAAAAAATTGCTGTATTCTGTTTATACAGTATTTACATTTAACACAATGTCTCAACTTTACATTCTCAACTTTATTGGAATTGGGATTTGAATATACGTTGAGGGGCGGCTCAGTGGTTGAGTGGTGAGTGCGTCGACCTCACAGTGCAGAGGTTGTGGGTTTGATCTGACCTTCCTATGTCCTTTGCATGACATACCCTGATTTTGTATCAGTACCTGGCTGACTGTGCGTGTTTGCCAATTTTGAGACTGGTTTCCCTCCGGCTGCACGTTTTGGCCCAACACGGGTGCGTCCTTGGAGAGTGACAATTTAATGGTGGAGTGTCATCTAAACTTATGCCTGCGCAGACCATACTGCGGCAGATGGTTAATATGATTTCTGAGAATTTGGTCAGAGCCCAGGCAGCGCCCCACTTGATGGCGCAGATGTGCATTCGCGATGTCGAGACTCTTGTGTGTGACTAGAACACTGCAAGGAATGAAAAGAGCTGCTTTGAATGGAACCAGCTGTAACCAATCCCGCAGCGGCGCATTCCTCCCACTGGCAAATCCGCCTGGCCCGCACTCATCTGTGAAATTTGGGCCTACGCACTGTGCCGGATTTATGCCAGTCATGAAAATAAAGCCAAGGCTCGTCTAGCGTTTTGCGTGGTTCGCAGTAAATGTGTTTAAGATAAGATAAGATAAGATATCCTTTATTTGTCCCACACTGGGGAAATTTACAAAGAGATGTTCAGATTTAACAAGCACATTTCTGAGAAAGCCATCAAATGAATGAAAGGTGCAGTAACTATACCGTTACTAATTTAAATGACTATTAAATTTTTAAACTACAACCATAATATCACTTAGTAGAGTGTATACTTCTACCAAAGCCAATGTGTTAGGAAAAGTGAAAAAAAATGGGTGCTGTAATTAATTTAGTCAACTGTTTGTCAGTTAGCAAACCAGTTTGCTGGATCGCGTGAGTTGACCAACAGAGATGAGGCACATTTATGATGATGTGGGGTGGACTGTTTTATCCATGCTGCAGTGACTCAGACAGTGTAAACCATTCATGTCCAAAGTCCGGCCCGCGGGCCAAATCCGGCCCGCGGTCGAATTTCATCCGGCCCTCGGCCCCTGTCATAAAATCAGTGCCGTCTGGCCCGCAGGTTGGGCGCAATGGAACACGTGTTGCATTGACTGAGGTCTCGTAGACTGGTGAGTGATGTTTCATAGAGTACTGCTTCCCTCTAGTGGCTAAATGAGTAATATCATTCACTAAATGAGTAATAGCATTTAGACACTAGAGGGCATCACTCACGAGTTAACAAGACATCACTCCGTGTTTATATTGACTGATATGTCATATTTTAAATGATCCTTGCAGTTGTGGATATGTGTATTGCTTGTTCATTTCCCTGTTGTTCGAGTCAAAGGTTTTGTGACTATTGAAAAGTCATGGTGATACATTTTATCTTTCAAATCAATCAATTTGCACTCAGGAGACTTCTGTTTAAGAAAAAGTCAAGTGAATAAGCAGTTGCATGTGATATACCCGTTTCAAATGAACCAAAAGAAATTCTTAAGATTGTTGAAATTAAAATAAAAATGGAAATGTGAAACAGACTGGCTTACTAAAATTTGTTGAACAATATTGTTGTTCAATGTAAAGAATGTCAGCCAAGGTCGGCCCCCCGACATTTTACCACATAAAATCTGGCCCCCTTGGCAAAAAGTTTGGACACCTCTGGTGTAAACAAATTCCTGTATTCACACTTGTATCCATTATTCGTACGACTGCTGTCAAAAGGTCATGAAAGCATAGTGGCGTCCACATGCTAATGGACGATGAGGAGCCAAGTGCTCAGCACTGAAATGCCCGACGCCTCAAAACTACACTTTGGGACCATTGGAAGGTATGTAATAATATATTCACCCAAGTGAAATATATGGACCAGCTCTGTCTCAAAAGTTACATATGAATCATCTTTCTATGATTTAATTTGACTTGCTGATGAACTTGCAACATACGAAAGTGTCAAAAAATCTTAAGTTCAATGACTTTAATGGTGTTCCTGATGGGAACTCTTAAAGGCTAAAATGCTTGTTGTACACTATGTGTGTGTGTGTGTGTGTGTGTGTGTGTGTGTGTGTGTGTGTGTGTGTGTGTGTGTGCGTGTGTGTGTATGTGTGTGTGTGTGTGTGTGTGCGCGCGTGCGCGCACTTTGATACTTCAATAATGATCCTCTTCCTCCTTTCAGTGTAATCAGTTCCACATGCTATTTGAGTGTGCTGTCCACTCGGCTGCCCGAACAGAAAAAGCCCAAACTTAGAAGAAATATGAAAAATGTCAAACGCTTGTTTCCCATTGACTGAATGAAACCTATCCAGTCTCCACTCACTCCTCCTTCTTTTCTTGTATTTTCCCCTCCTCGCATTTCTTCTCACATCCTCTATTTCTCAACTCCAGTCTCTTCCCAGTCCTCCTCCTAACCCCGGCGCCCCCTCCCCCACCTTTCCCATTAACCTCTTCGTCTTTGCTTTTCTCCCAGTCGTCTTCGGTCTTCTCCCAGACAGACTCCACAGGTCACCGGTTGAAGGCTCTTGGGTCTTCTGACATCGCCACCATCAGTCATGTGCGGAGGGGCCATTCTCTGGAGCAGGACCCGCCCTCCAGTGACCATACAAGGTAATGGAGGAATGCGCGCCTTGGAAGTCCATCTGCTTCATAAAGACAACACGCAGAGGCCAGAGGGGTCCCACACTGATGCTGATCACTTTTTTTAGAGAAGCGTTCAGAGAAGCAGACGGCAAGATCTGTGACCAAGACCTTCGCTCGGAGATCGTGACGTGACCTCTCCCAACAAGGTACGACAAGTTCCCTTCTTTTTATTCCCCCCCACCCAATTATTTGGAATCGGCATTAACATCTTAGCATTTGACTTGGTCACAATGAATGCAGTCCTGCCAAAGTGATTATTGAGATAATAACAAGAATAATTTTATTTGAAGCATGACGATGCAGCGTTGTTGTACAAAAGGGGCAAACGGCGGCCTAAATGATAAAACGACTGTGACACGAAGGGGTTTTGCCTGACCTTAACAAACATAAGAGTGTTCAGTTGGGACTGTCATACCAAAATAAGGCACCCAGCTTCCAGCATGACAAGATCCAACGTTGCCAGTTCCAAACCCAACGATTAATATTTTATCAGCCGATGACGTACCTGGTAGCTTACAGTTTGGAAAGTCAGCTCTTGTATGTATCTCATTCGGTTGGGGTCACTTGATATACTATATATCTCTACAGACGGTATGTTAAGTACACACGTACATGTGTAACATTCATACTGTACCCAGTGCCGTATGAGTTATAAATGTGTCTTCTCTGTAATTCAAAAGGTTGTGATTTTTCTGCTCCCTCAGAAAATTGCCCATGCTCATTCACTCACAGCTGGACCTCAGCCCGGGGAGGTGAG